>NC_134236.1:16407387-16710418 GCF_965152275.1 Natator depressus
CCCTAGCTCCACACCGCTGCCAGGTCCCTGCAGCCCCTAGGCACATGGTTGGCCAGGGAGGCTCCATGCGCTGCTCTCGCACCTGCAAGAGCCGCCCCCGCAGCTTCCATGGGTCATGGTTCCCGGCCAATGGGAGCTGCGGGGGCAGCGCCTACAGGCGCGAGGGTAGCACATGGAGCCTCCCTGGCCAACCATGTGCCTCGGGGCTGCAGGGACCTGGTGGCCACTTCCTGGGAGCCACAGTAAGCGCCACCAGGACCCCGCACCTCCTCCTGCATCCCAACCCCCTGCCTCAGATCAGAGTCCCCTCCCACAACCAAATTCCCTCCTGGAACCCACAGCCTCCCCTTGCCCCCCCAAAACCCTTCCCCAGCCCTGAGCCGCCTCCTGCACCCCAAACTCTTCATCCCCAGCTCCACCCCAGAGCCCACACCCCCACCTGGGGCCCTCACCCCCCTACACACTCCAACCCCAAGCCCAGAGTCCCCTCCTGCACCCCAAACCCTTCACTCCCACTCCAGAGCCCACACCCGCAGCCTGAGCCCGCACCCCATCCTGCACCCCAACCCCCTGCCTGGTGAAAGTGAGAGAGGGTGGGGGAGAGTGAGCAACAGAGGGAGGGGGGATAGAGCGAGTAGGGGCTGGGCCTCGGAGAAGGGGTGGGGCAGGGCCTCAGGGAAGGGGCGAGGAAGGGGTGTTTGGTTTTGTGCCATTAGAAAGTTGGCAACCCTACATGAATGGCTCTGATAGGACATACAGAGTTAGCACTGAATGCATCCGATGAAGTGAGGTGTAGCTCACGAAAGCTTATGCTCAAATAAATTTGTTGGTCTCTAAGGCGCCATAAGTCCTCCTGTTGTTTTTGCAGATACAGACTAGCACGGCTGCTACTGTGAAACCTGCCATGTCCTTTCTGTTCTTTGCCACATAAAATTGTTATGATGCCATGTTAGAGAGAGATAGCGTTATTTTTCTATTCAGAAAGACTCCCTGGATAGCCGTTGGAGAAAGGGTAAGTTCTAACATTTATCTATGGCCTACCTCACCATAATGTGTGAGTGCCTCACAACCATTTAATGGATTTATCCTCACAACATTCCTGTGAGGCAGAGAAGCATTTAGCCTGAGGAACAGACAGGCTAAGTGACTTGCCCAGGGTCACATAGGCCTTTGTGGCAGAGCAGGGAATTCAGTCTACGTCTCCCACAATCTAGGGTAGCATTGTAACCATTGTCCCATCCTTCATCTCCTATCTGAATCTCCTACCAAGTATGGATTGGGATGATGATTAGAGAAGCAACACAGTTCAGTGAATAAGGCACTAGACGGATCCAGGAGATCAGGATTCTGTTCACAGCTATGCCACTGGATTGTCTCTTACTATGTGTTTGTACAGATCACAGCAGAACACGGGCCATAACATGCTGCAGCAAAATGAGTACTTATATTAGGTTGATTTATACTATTGTTCATTGGGCTGCCAGTTTCAGCAAAACCTATGTAACTGTATTAAGGTGTTCCCCTTCCGCAGTGAGCCTCCTATCGAGAGAGCAGAATGTTCTACACAGCGAGGTGCATGTTAAGGAGTATTTAGAAATATGATTTGTGAGCCAGAGTGCAGAGCTTTATAAAGGGGAAATGCGATTTTTAAAGAGTAAATTACTATTGGGGAGAGCACCTAAGAAATACATGGCAAAGAGAACTGGTGGCAATTTGCTGAGTATGCAAACTTTTGACAAAAAATTTCGACAAAAAATATTCACCATTTTTCCAGCTGCCCCATGGAAGCCAATTCACCCCCCACTTTCCCCCCCAAAATAAAAGGTCCTAGATTCATCATCAATCATCATTGGCAACTGTTGATCCAAACTGGATCATGGTATATGCATCAGAGGTCTAATCAGGTGCCTGATGAATCCACTTATGGCTGACAAGCCCAAATTAGAAAGCGACACAGCTTGTTACAAATTTCACAGATCCATGTGTTGTCTGACTTAAGAGTCCAAGATTATAGCAGGCTGCTTTCTTCTTGTTTGCTTTGCTTCCATCCTCTGGATCAAAGCCATTTCATGTTGAGCTGCACCCAGTGCCAGATATTCTCCTCCAAACTGGACGGGATTCTGAACGCTCCTCCTAGCTTTCTACATTGATGCTGAAAGACTTCATAACATTTTTGCAAACCGCCATAAAGGGTGACCCTGCTTTCTAGAGCTGTCCCGCATCTCACTGTACAAAATATTCTTGAGGATACAGTCTCCTCCCATTCTCCTGGCATGACCAAACCATCACAACCTCCTCTTGATAGTGGTTTCTACGTGTGTTCATTCTGCATGCTCCAGCACCTCTGTGTTCAGTATTTTCTCTTCCCACTTTATAATAATAATCTTCAAATTAGCACAGTTCTGCCACTAAACTCTATGGCCTGAATTTCATTTACACCAAAACTCCTTACTGTATATGAGACTCAGGCCTGAAGCCTCTGAGCAAGAATTTCACGTACACTGTATAAAAGGAGAGTTTCTCTCAACTGTGCGGCTCAGAAAGCCCCTCATGCCTAGACCATGAAGACAGTATACTGAGGAAGTTCCTGTTGCCAGTAACTTCCATGCAGGATTTGCCACATTTCCAAAGATTTATGAAAAATACCATCAGGACAGTGTTGGGATCCAGAAGCAAAGAAGTCTGCCAAACCAGGCATGTTTCTAAAAATCTTTAAGCTCTGGAGAGGGAGGAAAGAGGACAATGATAGTATTACATGCACTGAGGAAGATAAAAGGAACGTAAGGGACAGGTCAAGAGCAAAAGCAGCAATGGCCAACAGCCTGGAGTATCGCCAGGACCAGTGATAATTTCTGTAAGAGCTTTTGTGATGAATGGCTGTGCCAGGACATAAGGAGTTGGCACTCCCTTCCTATTATTAGCCCAAGAAATTTGAAGAGGAAGGGTGGTTCAGTTGTTCTGACACTCGCTGGTGACTTGGGAAATTGGGGGTCAGTCCCCTCCTCTAGCACAGACTATTATGGTCTATGTGACCATAGACACCTAGGGCATGTCCGCATGCACACTTATGGTGCGACAAGCAGTACATCAATGCGCACTAATGGACACTGTAATGAACTGCAGCAGGGTCCACATGGACAGTTGGCACATGGCATGCGGGATCGCGGAAGATTTGCACCCCAGCTCCCTGCACAGTATGTGTTCAGGTGGACATACTCGCAGTCTCTCTCTGTGCTTCAGTTCTGTAAAATGGAACAACAGCCTTCCCCAAACTCACAGGGAGGTTGTGAGAATAAAGACCATAAGGTGCCCAGATACCATGGTCCTGTAAATACCTGAGATAGATTTTTTTATAATTTCACTTTAGGGACAAGTAGCATTTTCCCCCTGGCCAGGAAGACTCCCTAGGTGGGAAGTGGAGAAAAGGGAAGTTCTAACATATCCTATCCACTGTGGATTCGGTAGTGATCTGAGAAACAACACAGCTCAGTGGCCAGGGCATGGGACTGAGGAGATTTGGGCTCTATTCCCAGATGCTGCCACTGACCTGCTTCGTGACTCTGTCTCCCTTCCCACCCTTTCTCAGTTTCTTTCATTTAGACTGTTAGCTGCTTGGGGTAAAGACTCTCTCTTACCATACATCTGTACAGTGCCCAGCACAATGGGGTCATGCTCTCACTTGTGGCTTCTAGGTACTACTGTCATATAAATAATCAACTGCTGATCTATTCTGATGTGGCAGCGCACACAGTCTGTGCTCATATTTCCAGAACTAATGAGAGGGCACCAGCTCCCCTTCAACAGCCAGACTTTGTGGGATTTTTTGTCTCTTCTGGGTAATTTTTCTCCCCCCTTTCACTTCATCACTGATCTCTCCGTCCCTTGAGTCAGGTTCCTGGTTGCATCACCGAGCCCTGCAAAACAAGTCAGGAATATGCAGATTAAGAGCGAGTGATACAGTCGACATATGTCACCAGTGACCCTCTCCCATGGGAGGCACATGGCGCTCTTTGGAGAAGTAAGTAGCAGAGGGGTTGTTTTCGGTGAGAGTAATAGCAGCTTTTTGGCTTCTTGTATAAGGTCACCAGGCGTTCGGGTTTTCCCGGACGCCACCTCTTTTTTGGTCCGCCCATCTGCATCTGGGTGGATTTTTCAAATAAGAGGAAATGTTCGGGATTTTTCCTTGGGGAGCAAATGTTGCAGCTCAGAAAGAGCCGTCTCCACACCACAAATGATCCTTCCCCTTCATCCGCAGCAGCTAGATCCCACCTGCTCCGTCCCACCAGGTAAGCGGAGTCACCAAGCGCCTCTCAGCTGGACTGCCTGCCCCCCTGCAGGACCTCAGAGCCTCCTGGGAGGGGTGACGTGGCCAGGCCCTGGCTCCCTGCACTGGGGAGGGGGAAAGGCCGGCAGGGAGGTGCTGACTGATGGGCTGGCACTGTGTCCTGGGCCTGCACCAGCTACCCTGTCGCCATGACAAGGAGCACGAAACTCTCCCGACCTCGAGACTGAGGAGAGGGTACACACTCGAGTACCCCCAAGTGCCCCCTTTACAATCCCCCCAAAAATTCACTCACATCCCAGTACACACACACCCCTCCAGCACCCCTAAACGCCCCCACCCAGTACACACACACCGTTTCAGCACCACTCAAATATCCCCACCCAGCACACATGCACACACCCCTCCAACATCCCCCAAGTACTCACACCCAGTACACACACCCCTCCAACACTCCCGAAATGCCCCCACCCATCCCAGGACATGCACACCCCTCCACCACCACCCCAAACACCCACTCCCATCCCAGCGCACACACTCCTCCAGCACCCACAAAATACCCCCTCCCACCCCAGTACACACACCCCTCCAGCATCCCCCAAATAGTGCCTCCCACCCCAGTACACACACATACACACCCACCCCTCCAGCATCCTCTAACTGTACCCCCTCCAGCTTGCTCTACCCCGGGCAGTGTCCTCTATCTGGGAATTGGAAATATGGTAACCCTAGTCTTGTATAAATCCAAAAAATGCCCCCCAAGGAAACAAGTGAGCAATGCACAAGTCTCTGACTCACCCCACATGCACATAACACGAGGCATTGGGCCTGATTCCCATTTAAACTAAGACTGCCCCCCGCCCCTTATGTCACTCTGGCAGCGTAAACAGGCCTTGAAGTGGGTACAGATTATGCTGCCAGAGCAGCGTAAAGGGATCTTAGTGTAAATGAGAACCAGGCCCACTGGTTTCTAGGTTATAATTAGAGAAAATATTCACATATGGTGAATTCTGCCTGGCTCTTACAGGGGTGCGTGGTTGTGGGGGAGGGAGGGAGGGTTGGGAAGACAGTGAAGAGCATTCCCCATCATGCAGCCCACACAATAACCTGGGAGAATTCAAGAGCCTGTGCTCAGGGGAGCAGTGAGGCTGACATGCTTATTAAAAAATCAGTACTATGCAATATCAAGAGAGCACATGTTAAATGGACTGAGAACCAGCTAACTCACTGGTCTGAAAAAGTCGTTGCCAAAAGGGAATGGTGGCATTTCTAGAGGGATTCAGCATGACTCGGTACTAGGTCAAAGCTGCTCAACATTTTAATCAAAGATCTTAAAGGGAATATCACACCCCTGCTGATAATATTTGTGGATGATACAAAGACTGGCAGAGTAGTAAATAAAGATAAGGTAAGGGCCATGATACGGATCAAACTGGATTGCGAGGTAAGATGGGCCCATTCAAATAAAATATATTTTAATCCAGCCAAATGCAAAGTTATGCATTCAGGAACAAAGAACACAGGCCCTATTGAGAGAATGGGGGACTATATCCTGGAAAGTAGTGACCTTGAAAAGGATTTAGGGGTCAGAGTGGACAAGCAATTCAACATGTGCGCCTAGTGCGATGCTGTGGCAAAAAGGGTTAATGAAATCTTTGGATGTATAAAGGTGGAAGTAGTGGGTAGGTGTAGGGAGGGGATTTTACCTCTGTATAGGGCTCCAGTGAGACTCATACTGAAATACTCTGTCCTATTCTGTTTCAGAGTAGCAGCTGTGTTAGTCTGTATCCGCAAAAAGAAAAGGAGTATTTGTGGCACCTTAGAGACTAACAAATTTGACTGTCCTGTTCTGGTGGCCACATTTTAAAAAGGATGTTGATAAACTGCAGACAGTTCAGAGAAGAGCCAAGAGAATGATTAAAGGATAGTACAATATGCCTTATTAGTGACAAGCTGATTAGACGGAGCTTTTTGAGTCTATCAGAAAGAAGATGATTGTGTACAAGTACCTTCATGGGGAGAAAATACCAGATACCAAAGGGTTCTTTGACTGGGGGGAGAAAGGCATAACAAGAACTAATATCTGGAAGCCGAAGCCAGACAAATTCAAATGCGAAAGAAGGCACACATTTTCAACAGGAAGGGTGATGAAACTTTGGAACAAACTACCAAGTGTAGTCATGGAATTTCCATCAATGATGCCCTCAAATCAAGACTAAATGCCCTCCTGCAAGGTCGGATTTAGCCAAACACAAGTTATTGGGCTCACTACTGGGGTAAGCTGGGTGAAATTTAATGGCTTGTTATATACAGGAGGTCAGACTAGCTGTTCTAATCATTCCTATTGTCTTAAACTCTATTAATCTATTTACTCTCCCAGGGGTGCACTGTGTCCCAAAGGGAAAGGGATTAGGCAGAGTCATGGCTTCAACACACCCTCCTCAGGATGGTAATCACCCACCAGAAAGAGTTAAGATACAGTTAATGTTGCAATTATTTATCAATTAACTAATCATGATAAAAAATAAAACATCCCAGTTAGAAAAATGCTTGATAACATGGAGAGGCACAGTTATAGCCCTGCTAACAACCTTCACTCTGATCCCATGTGGCGGGGCTAGTACCTCAACGGCCCTTTAAGTCAAGGGGGCAGGAGGTAACAGCCTCTCCACGCCCAAGTCTGTGTTCTAAACCCCTATGTAGTTAGCACAGTGTGGCCCAAGGGCCGGAGTCCATCTATTTCCCCTCCCCTACTGGGGTAATGCAGCCTAGTGGCCAGAGCTCATACGAGGCACCCCCAGGGCAGCGCTGCCCAATGGCCAGAGTCCATCTAATTCCCCTCCTTTGGTGGGGTAATGCAGCCTAGTGGCTGGAGTCAATACAATTGCCCTAGAGGTCAGGGCTATGTGGTCTAGTGGTCAGAGTCAAAGAAATAGGCCACCACCTAGGAGTGGGTGGCAGCAGAGCTGGTAGGGGGACCCAGCCCCTCCCTCTCCACCAGGTCCCGGTCCAGGGCCCTGTCAGCAGTGAGCGTGGTCACCACCCAGTCAGTGGGGATCCTTCCGCAACATGCTGACCTTCTTCAGGTGCGAGGTACCACTCACTCCTGGGTCCCTGGGCCACTTCCTACCATGTGTCCTGAAGCCACAGTCCATTCATCATCGGGGTCTCCAAGCTCCTTGGCGCAGGTAACTCGCTGGGGGCTGCCAGTCTGGGCCTCAGACGCTCTGGTTTCTGCAGTCAGGGGCTGAAGTGGATCCCAGGCTGGAGCCTCCACTGAGCGTCCTTCCCCACCAGTCCATCCTGACTGAGCAGCTCTGCAGGCTTTTATACCTGACTTCCAGATGGAGCATGCCCGGCAGAGCCTCAGGGGCGGGGCTTCTTCTGCTAGGAGGGAAGGATTAACCCCCGCCGTACCAGCGCGGCGCCGATCCGCCCCGTCACACCCCACCTATCCACCACCAACCCCTTTACAAAAAACCAGTGGACTGCAAAAAATACCTGATATTAATTGGCAGTAGGAAGGAAGAGAGACGAGGTGGATGAGGTAATATTTTTATTGGACCAACTTGTGGTGAAAGAGACAAGCTTCTGAGCTGCACAGAGCTCTTGTTCAGGAAGGAAAGCACCCAGCCTGGGCATATAGCAATGCAAAATCACCTCCCACCTTTTGCACATAGCTCCACTATCTGATCCAAGTGCCAGCACAAAGCCTTTGCGGAACAACATGCCTCCTCTGGGTCTCTCTGGGCATTCCACCCCACAGCCTTTGCCCCAGCCTTTCCATAGCCAACACAACATACATCTGCCACCTTACAAACTGCAGCAGGTCAATAGCGCTCCATAGTAATTCTTGTATTCACCGCATGATAGGCTTTATACAAAACAATACAAGGGGCTTATGATTACCCCCAGACAGCTCAAAGAACTAACACCCTCTGGGGATAACTATAACTCTATCTATAGTCATGCCCTGTGATGTAATATCAGATACTTGTATCTAGAAGCAAATCATAGTTGTGGTTCAGAAGGGCATAGGGTCATGGTAATGGAAGCTTAAACGTGTCAATACTTTCAAAGGTTTAGGTTTTAAAATGTTAACCTTAACTTAAAATGTCTTGGGGTTCAAACATTTGTTAAGGTTAGTTTTTTGTGGGTTTTGTGTGTGTTTGTTTTTTAAGGGGGGAATTAAACATCACTACGCCTCAATCAGACAGGGAAATATTATTATAACCATTTCACAGCCCAGGTACAGGGAGGTTAGGCCATGAATAGAACGCAGAATTCTGACTCCTAGTTACCTGCTCTAACCACTCTGATCGCTTACTATAGAGATAGAATGCTAATAAATGAGTGCCCTATTCCAGTTTTATTCTTCAGTCTGTGTGATACGGCCGGTCATACTGAACTATCTTAACAGTCCCATCTGGCCTTAGAATCCACGAAACCTATTTTTAAAACATAAAGCAGTTTTCAACAACATGCACTGACTTGGATTAACAATTCTGCAAGATTAAAAACAACACAAGCAGAACTAATGGGCGGTAGGCTGGGGATTGGTCCTGCTTTGAGCAGGGGGTTGGACTAGATGACCTTTTGAGGTCCCTTCCAACCCTGATATTCTATGATTCTATGTGCAAGAGACATGGAGATGCAGAGCTGACAATGGCAAGGTTTGCTGTACGCAAAGGCTGGATTGTGCCTTGGCTCTGTAGTTCAGATAGACTCCTCCCACTGCCCCCCTGCTTGGAATAGTCCACGGTGCCCAGAATCATTTGGGCTGGGATTTCCACTGAAAGCCAGTGAGAGTTAGGCACCCATCTCCTTTTAAGCTCAGCTGCTACCTCTCATTTATATCTCAAATATTATATAAGAACCATTATTAAGAAGCCAGCTTTTGAAAACACAAAAACCAATGTAGGATAAGCACCATAAAAGAGCTCTGCTTTTTCTGGTATTGATTTTGCTTATTTTGAAGTTAAGCGTATCCATAAATACGTTCTATGCTCCCTTGAGGTAAGTCTCATAAGAGATATTAAAAAAAAAACATAAGAATTCTTTGGCAGCAATTACCATCTCAGATAACCTGCCTGGGGTTGGGAAAGCGTGCCAACAATCTGTGCAGAAATAGCTTTCATTTGGGCTGTTTATTTTCATATGCTTTGTCTGCCACTTTACTGCTGTGGTGGGGGTACTTAACTGTCAGCTTCCATTAAACACTTTGTCAGCTGTTCCCACTCCAGGCAGAAACCAAAATTACTGTTCATCTCCCAATATTCATTCAAGTTGACCCACTGGCAGGAAGCGAGAGGGACAGCAAAGGAAATCATCCTTGGGCCAGATAATGAGCTTTGATTGGGCTCCTTAGTTCCTGTACTCATCCAGTCCCCCTGCTTCCCCTCCTCCCCACGCACACCTGACGTTAATTTCAAATGCACAGCACCTTCAGGGCAGTCGCCCTATTGTAGAACACAATCTGGCTGAGTGAGCTACTCCGAGGAAGCTCGAAGACTTCAAATGGCCTGGAAGAAAACAGTGTACAGTATAGTGGTTCCACATTAGTTTCAAGCAGTGAAGCAGCTTAATCATGAATGCGATCTGTCCCTTCCTGACCCAGGGCAATAATAATCAAAATACATTAGAGCTGCTAAATCATGGGCTTGGAACTAGTGACATTTTTCAGATGAATAGTTTATTCAACAAAAAAAAAATGCAGCTTTAGTTGACCTGAAACTATTCATATATTTGACATGAATAGTTTTTGACCATTGACAAAATGGCCCAGGAAAGAGTAGGAGTGGACAAGGGTGTCACTGCTGCCACTGTCCCTCACACCCTTTATAAAGTTTAGGCCGGTGCTTAGGGCACTCAGCTGGGATATGGGAGACCCCTCCTCCCCCCCAGGTTCAAATTCAAGCTCTGGAAGAGACCCAGAAGGGACCTTCTTGATTCAGCAAAAGTTCCAAATAATTTCAGATTTGGTGCAACCGAAACAGATTTTTTTTTCTAACTGCCACCAACCCGAAAAGTCAGTAATTCACTCAGCTGTACTTGGAACTTATATTTTAGGAGATTTCCCCCCTCCTTTTAAAGAGTTATAGTAGGGTTTCTTTTTATAAACAGATGTGGGACTGTAAAGTCCTAGCTCCTAGATTGTAACGCTCTCACCCCAAATGCAATGAAAACCCTTAGGGACAAAAACAAACAATTCTCTACAGCAGGATCTCTTATCCTCTATCATCACTCTTCTTCCTAAAGAAAAATCTTTCAGTCTCACTGTATTTGCTCCCACTCGTACTTGTACTCCTAGAGCTTTGAATGAAAGTTTTGAAGCCTTCCAAGTAGCTTGTAAACCAGAGCCCAGTTTTGATTCAAGTTTGTCCTCCCGTTCAGATTTTGGGAAGTGGAATGATTAATTGATTTCCATCATCGTTCTCCCCATAAGTCACAGGCTGAGCTGCTATTTCAAGTTTCCATGGACAAAGATTTCATTATACAAAGCCATAATTTTTAACCAGAGCTGTGCAATGATTTCAGTCTTCAACCTGAATTAGGCCCATATGTTTTAGTCAAATGTGGTGAGTGCAAGTTGGGGGGAAAGTTGTGGTAGGGGAACAGGTCTATCTCAGTGGCTGAATAAACTTCCACCCACATCAGAGCACAAAGGGGCTCTGACTTGGTCGTCTTAACCCTTATCTAAACAAAATAAATCAGAAATACAATTTTCCACTTGACGCTGAAGGATTTGCTATCTCAGCCGAAAAGCAATTTTAAACACTCCCAAGGTGAGCAAGGCTGAATTCCTGCAAGAGGACTTGACTTTTGAGATGGTATCCCTGGGTCCCCAACCTCTCATGCCATGTTGTCATGATGATTGCTGCTACAGTAGCACCTGCTAAAGGACCCAGCCAAGATCCGGGGCTCTTTGTGCTCGATGCTGTACAAACACATAGGAAGAGACAGGTGCTGCCCCAAAGAGTTCACCATCTAAACAGAAAAAGCAGACAAATGAAATGCTACATTCTAGAGATGGGGCGCTCAGGTAGAGAGAGACTAAGTATTGACCCAGCGTCACACACAGTCTGTGGTAGAACAGAGAATTGGAGCCAGATCTCCTGAAACCCAGTACAGATCCTTAAACACAAGCTCAACGTTACTCTGAAGACCATCCTCATCATTCTTTGTTCACACACTGAATACAAATTCCCAGCTCCATTGCTGCAGCTCAGCCTGTAAAATCTCCTCACGGCTCCCTCTTCCTCCTGCAACATTTACACTTAAAGCACGGTGTAACTGTTAGTCTGTGCTCAAATTAGTATCTGGTAGGACCAGATCCACCATGACCCCATGATGGGATTCCACTAGTTGGCATGAAAATGGGAGCAATTGCTTAAATAGAGATATGACGCTAGTGTGCATTTGGGAAAGGAAGGGGAAGATTATTAATACAGCTGAGCGACTAACTGATTTTTCAGCTTGGTGGCCAAACCAAAAAATCCAGGGAGAAAAAAATGGTTTATTTTGAACTACAACTGAATTTCCCCCCCCTCCAAAACAATAAAAGAAAAAAGAAAAAATGTCATTCAGGTCAAATGAAACATTTCAAATACCATTTCAGAAATATAGGCCTTAACTGATGACCCAGACCAGGAGTGGCGGAAGGTCCCTGAAAGTGTTGCGGCGGGGGTGGGGGGCAATCAGCACCTGAAACATGGCCCCGCCCCCACACTGCCCTTCCCTGAGGCTCTGCCCCCACACCACCCCTTCATCCTGATGCCCCGCCCCATCCAACCCCTTCTTCCCAAGGTCCCACACTCATGACACCCCTTCTTCCCGAGCCCCCACCCTGATGCTGCCCCTACTCCCGAGGCCCTGCTCCCGCACAGCCTCTTCCCCCAAGACCTTATCCCCCGCTCGCTCCTCTCCACCTCCTCCCCCCAGTCACTCGCCCTTATGGCCAGTAAAAAGTGGAGGGGCCATGGCCCCCTCGGCCCCCCGTTCCGGCATCCCTGGCCAAGACTCTAGCTAACTTCACTTCAGTTATTGATACTGACATCAACTCCAGTGGCCCTGAGCCTTTCTTGGGCAAACTCCGGTGAGACAGATGCCAGGGGGCACATGAGTTCTGAGTAGCCAGAGAATTTGGGGGAATCTCAGAGTTTCAGAAATCTGGGCAAGGGGGAGATGACACCCTTCATAAATAGTTTTTGAAAATAAATTTCTGGCCTGTGCCTTCCTGGCTACAGAACTCTTCATGGGTCTTAAAGTAATGAAACTCAAGAAATTCAAGGGTGAAAGGCTTCTTCCTGTCTTGAAAGTTAGAGCTAGGCCCAAGATGCTAAGTTCAGCTCCCGACTCACATTTCAGGGATGTTCTGCTCCGGGGACTTGGTTCATTCCACTATAGAGATGGACCCGAGCTGCAAGGTTCAGATGTGGAGCTGCACTTCTTGAAAGTTCCTGGGCATCTGGGCATGGGGATTCTGATCACATCAGACTCTAGTGGAGACATTATTTTCTCTGTATTTGTTTCAGGCCTTGCTTAATTCAGATGCAAACACTGAAGCAAATCCCCACACAGCCCTAGAGTTCAGCAGCACAAGCACCAGCTGCTCAGATTTTGCTGCAAGGCCTGCTTCTACCTGTCTGAGTCCATCTCTTTGGAGTTACAGACAGCCCTTTCAGTTCAGGGGGCTGACCTTTCAGGACTAATCTCAGCAGAGCCATATTTGCAGCTCTGGCACTGGTGCATAGAGACATAATGTTGCCTATGCTCTTCACTGAGGGACTCTTTTCCACAAGCTCATTCCTGACTTAGCTGGAGAAGCTGGATTTGACATTATTAGGTATTCAGTTGCAACATGAAATTACCAAAATGTAAAACATGGGAAAACAGTCTGAAAATCACTTATTGGCAGGTCTCTCACCTCTTGACAAGTGCACAACTGGATATGTTCAAGCCATTTGGAATTTCCAAAATAGAACCTAGAAGAAATTCCTGAATAAAGATATTTTCTACTGGCTTATCTGAGTTTAACATCGGCATTAATATTTCAGTCTTTATACTGCAAGTTTGCAGTCTGCAAATCCAAATTTCATTTCACCTTCTAGCTGTACAGTAGTTCTATTGTTTTTTTTTTTAAACAAAAGTAATTTTTCTTGGAAATGTCCTGCTTTGGCTTTTCAAAAAGAAAAATGCAAGGACTCAGGGGATTAGCAATGGGAATGCAGAGCCTTTACCCTCTAAGTGAAAGGGTTTATACATTTAATGGAAGTGCATGACCTAAACTGAGTAAACATATTTGTATTACTGTAGTCCCCTGCCCTTCATTCTGCCATCAGTCCCCATTGTTCAGCTTGTTGGGAGAAAGGATGTTCTATTGAAAGGAAGGATGGCTTTGTGGCTAAGGCACTGAACTGGGATTCAGAGATCTGGGTTTAATTCTTGGCTCCTCCACAGTCTTCCTGTGTGACCTTGGGCAAGTCATTCAATCTCTCTCTGTGCCTCAGTTCCCCATATGTGAATTGAAGATAATCACACTTTCCTTCTCCAATCCTTTCTCTCTCGCGTCCAGTGACAATATAAACTCTTTGAGGTAAGAACTACCTTGTAATGTCTGTATTTACATATTCTGTAAATTGGGGAGAAGCTTTTTTTGTCTCTGTTGTTTTTCCTCACGATCACTGCATGATAAATATTAGACAATTTAATTACTGAATAATCATTTTAAAAAGGTCCTATCTAGGAGTGAAGCGAATGGATTTGAATATCCAGGCCACTGCAAAGGGAGAGAAAGGCATAACAGTCTGACGAAAGTGGATGAAAGAGGCACATTTACTGTTTCAGAGTTTGCCCCAGAATTTGAAACATGCTTTGCCCCTAACTGATTGGTGACAGCAGTGAAGAAAGAAGATTTAGATTTAGACCCTGGCATTAAAGCAGAAATGAGTAACGGCAACCGCCTATCTATGTAGCATCTTTTAACCTGAAGGATCCCAAAGTGCTTTACAAACCTAGGCCTCAATCCTGCAATTAATTCTACATGGGAGGACTTCAACATATGGCTCCCCCTGGGTGCAGCAGTTCACCCACCCAGAACAAATTGCAGGATCAGGGCCTTAAACTAATCTACTAACTACAGCAACAGATCAGTTCACCTACATGGGGGTGGGGGTGGGGAGGCGGATCATGGCAGCTGTTGAAGAGCACACAGAGACAACGGTTTAAGGCAGAGAGTAAAGGGGACACCAGGAAAAGCTTTCAAATGGGCCTCAACAGGGCCTCTCAGTTGCATGCCAGCTAGCACTGCAATGCACACTTGTGAAGCATGGACGCCTACACACCCAGCGGACATGCGAAAACTCCAGTATGATCACCACATGGAAATTCTGTCACAGGAACATGAATGTATTAGAATCTGTTTCCTGATCTACAGGTGAGAGTACTGGAAGTGTGTGTGCAGAAAGTAGCAATTTGTATCCAACCGAAAGTGCAACTGGGGACTTATGCTGGGAAACGTAATCACCCACATTTCAGGTTGGCCAGGACACTGACCTGTCTGCTTTCATTTACTCTCCTTACTTTTGATCTGATAATTTGCAAGTTTGATGGAAGGCAGCATATCACAGACTTGGGGCAAGGTCCTATTTTCCTGTTATCTGCTCCTTTTTCTCCTAATTGGGTCTCAAAACTTAGCTATGAGCAATGTTTTCCCTTAGGGCAGAATTAGCCCACATGGTAATTTGAGAGAAATGGGAGTGGATAGGACTGCCGAAGTTACAATGCCTGGAACCACCTACACAGCCATAGTACATAACCCTCCGATTGAAACGCACTTGGTAGCTACTAACTCACAATATCTGAGTTTATTTATTTATTTTCTTAAAGCCTAGGAAGATGGTTTAAAATTAAGGACACACATTAGTCAAACATCTACATAGAGCTAGATGTTTTCTTGCCGTTGCTATAACCCAGTGGTCCCCAAACTGTGGGGTGCACCCCCTGAGGGGGGCACAGAGGAACATTCGGGGGGGAGCACAGTGGGGCCTGGGCCAGCCCCCAAAGGGGGCAGGGAGGGAATGACATCCAGCTCCACTCTGCCCCCAGCTCCTCTCCAGCCCTGCCCCTAGCCCCAGTCACAACTCGGACCCCAGCCACAGCCACACTTCCAGGCCTGGCTCCACTCCCAGCTCCGGCTCATGGCTCCTGGCCTTGTCCTCAGCTGCAGGCCCTGAATGTGGCTCCACTCCTGGCCATGGCTCTAGCCGCAGTTCCAGCCCCGGCCTCGGCTCCAGCCACAGCTCCGGCCCTGGCCTTGACTCCCGGCCCCAACTGCGGCCCCCAGCGTAGACCTTGACCGTGGCTCAGTTCCCAGCCTTGGCTCCTGACCGTGGCTCCAACTCTCCTCTCAGCCACAGTTCTTGGGGGAATGGGATGGGGAGCACAGACAGGTTCCATTATGGGTAAGAATGGGGCACAACAGAAAAAGTTTGGGGACAACTGCTACAACCAGTTCTTAACTCCTTAGCCTAGAGGGCATGCCCTCTCCTTAAAACTTGTATATACTGGATCCTCTAAATTAGCAAGTCTTTTTAGAGATTATACACAGCCAGTATCCCATAGAAGCTCCGAGTTCGTAGTGCTTGTTATGTAAAACAGTGCATGTTAGTGCTGAGCTTGGTTGATGATTCTGGAGATAAAATACAAATTTATCTATAAAGCCATCAAATGCTCCCAGGGATTTCAGAATAGTGTCCCTTGGCTGCCGCAGAAATTTATTAGCTTTACCAATATTTTCTTTCTTAGTTCTGCAAACTCAGCGAGCACTGGCTATGCAGAGCCTTGAAACCACATGTTTATTTTCCTAAGCTATAAAAAGTTTATAAGGGTAGCTGGTATCCTTATGGACCACTGTACACTGACTTGCTACTGCATTCCATGCTGATACAGAAGAGCTCTGTGTTCTATACCAGAGGGAAATCCTTGTGATACAGCTGTCCACAAGCCAACAAGAGTACAGACATCTTCAAAACTATATCGCTGATTAAAAAGTGGATCGCTGAAACTTCACAAAGCTTCACATATGGGAAAAATAAGCCTGGACAGTGCAATGACCTCGTGCATCCCAAAGAGAGCAGTGGTTTAATGAGTCCCGCAACAACTGTAACAAAGAAAACACCAGCTCAAGGCTACACCTCCCTGCTTTTCAATCGTCACAATTTCGACGTGGCAATTCCATACGTATTAGGGCGATAATTAAAAGGATAGTAGATAAACTTCTACTTTGAGGCTCTCAGCAGACACTGAGGTGGTGTAAACTGATGAGGCTTCAATGGAGCTATGCCAATTTACATCAGTGGGTGAACCTGGCCCTTAGTTATTCATCTCAAAGAGGAGCAGATAGCTTCACAAGCTCATGAGGTTTGGTACACTCCAACTACTACTGCTCTGGAACTAGTGATTCAAATCACATCAAGGCGGATGTTTCGAGAGAGCTAAAGAATACACAACATAGTTCCTGGGGTTGTAGGACCAGTAAAACGTGCTTTTGAGCACAGTAAATGGCTTCCTCTGGCCACTCTTTCCATCACCTCTTAACAGTGGAATCACCCCTTTATCCTTCTAAAGTAAATACTCTCATCATCACGGAATTGCTCAAATCAGGGAAGGGGGATTTTTTCACGAGACCTTAAAAGCAATGATATGCTGAATGTGTCCATCGAGCGTCGCATGGTGCTTTATGTAAGTATAGGGATTTGCTGCAGTTTCCTTGGATAGCTTTCCTCCAATCCCCTGCTGCTGGGCAGTGTGCCATGTCCCCACGGGGTTGCTGGCCTCCTCTTCATGGGTGGTAGTAGCCCTGCGGTGCTGTTTGTATATGATTTGTAAAGCACTTTGGAAACTTTTGGGCTGAAGGGAGCTGTCATCAGTGTAAATAGGACTTAGGCCCACATTTTCTCCGCCGGCTTCTGCAATTGCATTTCTAAGCATTCTGCAGAGGTGTGCAACTGTTTACATGTACAAAGCTCACTATTGTGCATGTAGAGTCCTGGCCGCAGGGATAAAAATTGCCTGCACAGATTTGGAAGTTGTTTTGGAATATTTAGTTTTTAGATCACACTGAGGAACTGAAGAAAAATATACTCTGTTCCTATCTCCTTAGTGCCATTATACTCTGACTTCCCTGACCAACTGGGTAACACTTCCAACTATTAAAGCGCCCCAGCTCCCTGCTCCCTTCTGAGTTTTCCAACCTCTTCTGCCCTCCTCAGCACTGAAAACCCACCACAAAACTTTTCACCTTGATGGTTGGGCCTACCTGAGTGTCCTCCCAGCTGCTAGTTATTGACACTATGGCTGAGTTGACAACTAGCGGATGAATCAGTCAGCTGGGAGGCTGGGAAATATTTTCATGGGAATTTCCAGGACGTGATGTACCCACACTGGGAACCATGGCGCCCAAACCGCCATGTATTTTGCATATACCTGCTGTGTATTCACAGATGTTTGCAGAGATGTACTAAAAAACAGAGCTGGGAGGGTATTTCAATGGTCTCCCAAATCATGGCTGATATATTGGGCGCCTGATCCCACGATCCTAAGGAGTTAGTGCCACTGGTTGTCTCACATGACCTCAGTGGGTCTACTCTGACCAAGATGGTTATTCAAGTGAGCAGGAGATGCAAGTTGGAGCATAGTTTTGTAGTGGAGCAAAGAAAACCCCTATGCCTTTAACTGTGTCCTTCACTTCTCTAAAGAAATACAGAATTTCTGGCTGCAGCAAGTCATAGAATCATAGAATATCAGGGTTGGAAGGGACCCCAGAAGGTCATCTAGTCCAACCCCCTGCTCGAAGCAGGACCAATTCCCAGTTAAATCATCCCAGCCAGGGCTTTGTCAAGCCTGACCTTAAAAACCTCTAAGGAAGGAGATTCTACCACCTCCCTAGGTAATGCATTCCAGTGTTTCACCACCCTCTTAGTGAAAAAGTTTTTCCTAATATCCAATCTAAACCTCCCCCATTGCAACTTGAGACCATTACTCCTCGTTCTGTCATCTGCTACCATTGAGAACAGTCTAGAGCCATCCTCTTTGGAACCCCCTTTCAGGTAGTTGAAAGCAGCTATCAAATCCCCCCTCATTCTTCTCTTCTGCAGACTAAACAATCCCAGCTCCCTCAGCCTCTCTTCATAAGTCATGTGCTCTAGACCCCTAATCATTTTTGTTGCCCTTCGCTGGACTCTCTCCAATTTATCCACATCCTTCTTGTAGTGTGGGGCCCAAAACTGGACACAGTACTCCAGATGAGGCCTCACCAGTGTCGAATAGAGGGGAACGATCACGTCCCTCGATCTGCTCGCTATGCCCCTACTTATACATCCCAAAATGCCATTGGCCTTCTTGGCAACAAGGGCACACTGTTGACTCATATCCAGCTTCTCGTCCACTGTCACCCCTAGGTCCTTTTCCGCAGAACTGCTGCCTAGCCATTCGGTCCCTAGTCTGTAGCGGTGCATTGGATTCTTCCATCCTAAGTGCAGGACCCTGCACTTATCCTTATTGAACCTCATCAGATTTCTTTTGGCCCAATCCTCCAATTTGTCTAGGTCCTTCTGTATCCTATCCCTCCCCTCCAGCGTATCTACCACTCCTCCCAGTTTAGTATCATCTGCAAATTTGCTGAGAGTGCAATCCACACCATCCTCCAGATCATTTATGAAGATATTGAACAAAACCGGCCCCAGGACCGACCCCTGGGGCACTCCACTTGACACCGGCTGCCAACTAGACATGGAGCCATTGATCACTACCCGTTGAGCCCGACAATCTAGCCAGCTTTCTACCCACCTTATAGTGCATTCATCTAGCCCATACTTCCTTAACTTGCTGACAAGAATACTGTGGGAGACCGTGTCAAAAGCTTTGCTAAAGTCAAGAAACAATACATCCACTGCTTTCCCTTCATCCACAGAACCAGTAATCTCATCATAAAAGGCGATTAGATTAGTCAGGCATGACCTTCCCTTGGTGAATCCATGCTGACTGTTCCTGATCACTTTCCTCTCATGTAAGTGCTTCAGGATTGATTCTCTGAGGACCTGCTCCATGATTTTTCCAGGGACTGAGGTGAGGCTGACTGGCCTGTAGTTCCCAGGATCCTCCTTCTTCCCTTTTTTAAAGATTGGCACTACATTAGCCTTTTTCCAGTCATCCGGGACTTCCCCCGTTCGCCACGAGTTTTCAAAGATAATGGCCAAGGGCTCTGCAATCACAGCCGCCAATTCCTTCAGCACTCTCGGATGTAACTCGTCCGGCCCCATGGACTTGTGCACGTCCAGCTTTTCTAAATAGTCCCTAACCACCTCTATCTCCACAGAGGGCTGGCCATCTCTTCCCCATTCTGTGATGCCCAGCGCAGCAGTCTGGGAGCTGACCTTGTTAGTGAAAACAGAGGCAAAAAAAGCATTGAGTACATTAGCTTTTTCCATATCCTCTGTCACTAGGTTGCCTCCCTCATTCAGTAAGGGGCCCACACTTTCCTTGGCTTTCTTCATGTTGCCAACATACCTGAAGAAACCCTTCTTGTTACTCTTGACATCTCTTGCTAGCTGCAGCTCCAGGTGCGATTTGGCCCTCCTGATATCTTTCCTACATGCCCGAGCGATATTTTTATACTCTTCCCTGGTCATATGTCCAACCTTCCACTTCTTGTAAGCTTCTTTTTTATGTTTAAGATCCGCTAGGATTTCACCATTAAGCCAAGCTGGTCGCTTGCCATGTTTACTATTCTTTCGACTCATCGGGATGGTTTGTCGTTGCTCCCCCTGGAGCTATCCCCTGCCACACCCAACTATTCCACCTCTTAGTGATATAGGCATAAACATCACATCTCTCAGTGAAAACTCTGCTAGAGCTCGAGCCGGCCCACTTGACAGGAAGTCTGAATGTTTGGCCAATGGAGCATTCTGGCCAATAGAGCCTCCACAGGGCTATATTCATTCCATGAGTAGTCCCAGTGAAATCAAGATACTGCTCAGTGCAACGGTGTGAATAGGGGGGTAGTATCTAGCTAATAACATATTACTCAGCTGTAAATTCTTTTCTAAGTAAGGCTTTCAGTTAATGGACTCATCTTTCTGTTGCTCCATGGCATGTGGCGGGGTAGTCAACAGGCGGACCGTGGGCCAAATCCGGGCCAACAGACGCTTTTGAACAGACCACAAAATCTTTTTATTTACTTATTATCATTATTGCGGTGTGAAAAATATTTCTCTGGAGCCTGACAAAAGATAACTGACTACCCCTGGCCTATGGCATTTATTGCAGTAATGTTAACCAGGATGAACATGTTTGCTACTGATACAGGTGCCATTAACAGACTCCTGCTGGCATAGAGGTTTCTGCTGTAATTCAGTCACCTGATGGGACCTTGATTTGTAAAGGATGCTAATTTCCTACTGCAAAACAGAGAAGAGTGGCGCAAGCTGGTGGTATCCTGGTGCAAACATAATTGTAGCAATAAAGCTCCTTCTTAATTCACTCAAGGAAGGATTCTTCCCTCTTTACTCATAATGATACCTTACTTTGGGAGTAGCCCCAAGAAATTCAATGGAACAAAAAACTACTCAACATGAGTAAGGATGGCAGAATTCGGCCTTCCATCACTCTCTCTCTCTGGGCACAACTGGGAAAGGAACTCAATCTATTTAGCGTCTCGAAGAACAGGTTAGGATGTGATTTGATCCTGGTCTAAAAGTACCTACACTAGGAGAGGATATCTAATAGTAGAGGATTCTTTAATTCACTAGACAAAGGCATGGCAGGATCTGATGACTGGAAATTGACACTACATAAATTCAGACCAGTATATAAAGCCGAATTTTAAGCAGTGACGGTAACTAACCACTGGAACAAGTTCTCAAAGTGTGTTGTGGATTCTTCACTAGAAATCTTTACATCAAGACTGTATGCCTTTCTAAATAACGTGCCTTCGCTCAGGCAGAAGTTGTGAGCTTGATTCAGGAATCAATGGGTGAACTCTATACGGCCTGTGTTAGACAGGAAATCAGACTAGATGCTCATCTTGGTCCCTTCTGGCCTTAAACTCTATGAAGCTCTGAGAAGCTGAGCAGTTTCAGGAGTACTTTTCTCTTCTCCCCCTCTGCCCTGCTTCCATTCTCTCTCCTCTAGTTCCATATCTATTTGCAATGAACTTATTGTCATAGTTGTCTGAGTGTCTGACTCTGCACAGCTCCCAAAGGGCACAACCTTTAAAGAGAAAGTAACCTTCCTCCAGAGACAGCAGCTTGACTAGGGTTATATTCCAACACATTGCCATCACTAATCCTTTTATCTTGTACTGGTATTTTCCCAGGATGTTATATGGTCAAGGAGAAAGATCAAAGGCAGAGAGAGAAAGGTTATTGGGTGAAGAGATATTCACAGAAAAAGGAAAATATAAAGATTAAAAACTAAGGAGAAAATGGCTCAGGCAGGGAGACAATAAAGGAAAGAAAGCGGGGACAAGGTTGGGAAAAGAGTAGAAGACCTGTGCTGCAATCACCTTGAAGACGAGAGTTTTGTAGTTAAAGCCCAGAACGGGGAGTGAGGTTCTACTCTTGCTGGGCCAGACTTCCTGTGGTGCCTTGGGCAAGTCACTTCATCCCTGGTGCCTCGGTTTCAGCATCTGCTAAATAAGGACAACAATCGTTACCTATCTCACAGTGTGTTGTGAGGCTTACTGTTTGCAAAATGCTTTGAGCGCTTCAAAGAAAAGCTGCTAAAGGAACACAGAGCATTATGGTGTAGTAGCATTTACCCATCGGAGGGCTCAGGTCACCTGTGCCAAGCAGTGGTCATGCTCCCAATACAGCTTTAGACCCAGACCCTGAGTTTATCCTAGTTGCAATGCAGTGTCATAGAATCATAGTCTATCAGGGTTGGAAGAGACCTCAGGAGGTCATCTAGTCCAACCCCCTGCTCAAAGCAGGACCAATCCCCAACTAAATCATCCCAGCCAGGGCTTTGTCAAGCCTGACCTTAAAAACTTCTAAGGAAGGAGATTCCACCACCTCCCTAGGTAACCCATTCCAGTGCTTCACCACCCTCCTAGTGAAAAAGTTTTTCCTAATATCCAATCTAAACCTCCCCCACTGCAACTTGAGACCATTACTCCTCGTTCTGTCATCTGGTACCACTGAGAACAGTCTAGATCCATCCTCTTTGGAACCCCCTTTCAAGTAGTTGAAAGCACCTATCAAATCCCCACTCATTCTTCTCTTCCGCAGACTAAACAATCCCAGTTCCCTCAGCCTCTCCTCATAAGTCATGTGTTCCAGTCCCTAATCATTTTTGTTGCCCTCCGCTGGAGGCTTTCCAATTTTTCCACATCCTTCTTGTAGTGTGGGGCCCAAAACTGGACACAGTACTCCAGATGAGGCCTCACCAATGTCGAATAGAGGGGAACGATCACATCCCTTGATCTGCTGGCAATGCCCCTACTTATACACCCCAAAATGCCATTGGCCTTCTTGGCAACAAGGGCACACTGTCAACTCATATCCAGCTTCTCATCCACTGTAACCCCTAGGTCCTTTTCTGCAGAACTGCTGCCTAGCCATTCGGTCCCTAGTCTGTAGCGGTGCATGGGATTCTTCCGTCCTAAGTGCAGGACTCTACACTTGTCCTTGTTGAACCTCATCAGATTTCTTTTGGCCCAATCCTCTAATTTGTCTAGGTCCCTCTGTATCCTATCCCTACCCTCCAGCGTATCTACCTCTCCTCCCAGTTTAGTGTCATCTGCAAACTTGCTGAGGGTGCAATCCACACCATCCTCCAGATCATTAATGAAGATATTGAACAAAACCGGCCCCAGGACCGATCCTTGGGGCACTCCGCTTGATACCGGCTGCCAACTAGACATGGAGCCATTGATCACTACCCATTGAGCCCGACAATCTAGCCAGCTTTCTGTCCACCTTATAGTCCATTCATCCAGCCCATACTTCTTTAACTTGCTGGCAAGAATACTGTGGGAGACCGTGTCAAAAGCTTTGCTAAAGTCAAGGAACAACACGTCCACTGCTTTCCCCTCATCCACAGAGCCAGTTATCTCGTCATAGAAGGCAATTAGATTATCAGGCATGACTTGCCCTTGGTGAATCCATGCCGACTGTTCCTGATCACTTTCCTCTCCTCTAAGTGCTTCGGAATTGATTCCTGGAGGACCTGCTCCATGATTTTTCCAGGGACTGAGGTGAGGCTGACTGGCCTGTAGTTCCCAGGATCCTCCTCCTTCCCTTTTTTAAAGATGGGCACTACATTAGTCTTTTTCCAGTCATCTGGGACCTCCCCCGATCGCCATGAGTTTTCAAAGATAATGGCCAATGGCTCTGCAATCACATCCGCCAACTCCTTTAGCACTCTCGGGTGCAGTTCATCCGGCCCCATGGACTTCTGCTCGTCCAGCTTTTCTAAATAGTCCCGAACCACTTCTTTCTCCACAAAGGGCTGGTCACCTCCTCCCCATGCTGTGCTGCCCAGTGCAGTAGTCTGGGAGCTGACCTTGTTCGTGAAGACAGAGGCAAAAAAAGCATTGAGTACATTAGCTTTTTCCACATCCTCTGTCACTAGGTTGCCTCCCTCATTCAGTAAGGGGCCCACACTTTCCTTGGCTTCTCTTGTCTTCTCTTCTGGGCTGGTTTCAGAAGGCTTGTTCCATTTATTTCAGTTTGCGGTTCTTCTCTGTTGAGGTTAATATCAATGTCATTGTGTTACCAGTTTAAAACAGCTTCTCTGGCAGTAATAATAGGGGTACAGGGCTAAGCGGGCTGTGAAAACCAACCTCCAAGCGGGCAGTTACGGGATGGGATGAAACATAACCTGGCTTAACCCAAGGTAAGGCCACAAGGGGTGGCCATATGCACAAATTATCCCACAGGTGGCTGCTATCACTCCCGGGCTCAATGGCGAGAAGAGTAGCAGACCTTGATTGGGATGTTTGCTGTATATTTTTCAAGGGACAGTTGTTTCTTTCTATTCTTCAGAAGTTTGATTTTTTTTTCCCCAATGGCCTCTGTTCATCTGAGAACCCACACTGGTAGATGAACATGGCAGAATGAAGTTGGCATATACCTGATTAATGCTTTTTTTTTTAAACCAGCACTGGAGCTCAAAATAAAGTTTAGCCAATAACATGTTTACTATAAATCTAGGCTACTTTAAAATTAGAAGGCAGACTTGTGGATAAGACACTGGACTGCAAACTGAAGGCAATTATGCCACCTATTCAGACTTAAGAAAAGTCTTTCTACAAATGCAGGAAACCTATTTTTTTAATCACGTATAAACTTGAAATTTTATTTTGGTTTCAAACTCAGCTGTTTCTATCCTGAGACAAATGTGACCACTGAGGTTATATAAAGAAAAGGAGGACTTGTGGCACCTTAGAGACTAACCCATTTATCTGAGCATAAGCTTTCGTGAGCTACAGCTCACTTCATCGGATGCATTCGATGAAGTGAGCTGTAGCTCACGAAAGCTTATGCTCAAATAAATTGGTTAGTCTCTAAGGTGCCACAAGTACTCCTTTTCTTTTTGTGAATACAGACTAACACGGCTGCTACTCTGAAACCTGAGGTTATAAAGTTCATCCCTTGTGAGAAATACATACATGTACGATTTTAAACACTCCGTAAAAGTGAGCTGGAAAATCTGGGCCTGGGTCTCCTCTCTGGAGCCAGTCCTGCACTTGGCTGGAGGGGGTCATTGTTGAGTGAGGTGAGATGCTCCCAGATCCCATCTGATTCAGCTGCAGATGCTGGGCTTGTTCTCCTTTTAACGATTCTACCCCTGCTGGTCTAAGCATTCAAGAAGAGAACTCTGATCCCCACCAGGCAACTTACTGCAGGATTACATGACCCCCTGCAGCCCAGCTTCCTTTTTAGAGAAAAGAAGAGCGTGGGCCCAGGGCAAGTGATCCTGCTTCTCTCAGTAGCTGTGATGCACACACACAGCAGAGACAGCTAAACACAGAGTGGACATCATGCTGCTCAATTTTCTCTTTCATCAACAAACCCTTACTCTTCTAATATATGCCCGAGGATCCTTACCAACACTTGAGAGAGTGGACAGCACTTTGGTTTGAAAAGGTCTCGTCTGAAACTTGTATGCGGTAAAGTATATGGTAAAGATAAAGGGATGGGTCATTCCTACAAGGATGTGAATCTAGGACACCGGATAACATAGCTATTCCAAAGCAGATGCTTAGAGCATTCAGCTACACCTCTTGGGCCTGAAACCTTGGGCACTTAGGGCAGTTCTACACTACGGCAGGGATCGACACTCTGAGATCGATCCACCGTCAGTCGATTTAGCAGGTCTAGTAAAGACCCACCAAATTGACTGGAGATCACTCTCCAGTTGATCCCTGTACTCTACCCCCGACAAGAAGAGTAAGGTAAGTCGTTGGGAGATTTTCTCCTGTCGACCCCCTGTGGTGTAGACCCCGCGGTAACTCGACCTAAAGTACATCGACTCCAGCTACATTATTCACCTAGCTGCAGTTGCGTAGCATAGGTCGACTTACCGTGATAGTGTAGACGTAGCCTCAGTCCTGCACACAGCTCCCATTGACTTTTTGTGGCAAATTAATGCACAATATGGCCCCGAATGAGGGGAGGCATGAACTGGTGGTTTAGTTTCTCTTTTTGTCCACTGCAGAAGAAAGGAATTGGAAGATAAATGAAAAGAGTGTTGAGGTTGCAAGCCACACAGGCTGTGATTTTATTTTCTTTGTTATGTTCAAGAACAATAAAATATTTTCCAACAGCTTTCCCTGAGCTAGGTTATATTGATTCATTATTTGAATCTGCCAGGAGTTCACTGCACTTACCTGTGAAAGTGCTTACAAGCCTACGGGATTGTCCTTCAAAGTGGAGGATAAACGTTCAGTGAGTTAACCTGGACAGGAAAACACAGAGGGGTTTCTATTTCAATACTTATTAGCAGATCAAAGGATATGTAACTAAATCAGCACAGCTTCCATACACCAATTGTTGTCTCCTGGGACAGACTATTATTATTTCTTTAGAAGCGTGCCAGGCACTTTACAGTACTGTTGCAAGGCAGCTGGCACCTGGGATTAAAATTGGTTCAGCGCCCCTGTACCGAACAGGTGCTCCCCAGGGAGCCAATTAATGGGCTATGGCTGCACCTGGGCTATAAAGGGTCAGGGCGAGTTCAATGAGGGCAGAGCTAGACTGAGAACTGCAGAGTGAAGCTGCAGAGAAGGAGGATCTCCTGCAGTGGTCCCTGAAGAAGGGAGTTTGGGCTTGGTAAGAAGATCCAGCTGAAAGTTTTGTTCTCCCTTTGGGAGAAGCCAAAGAAGGCAGGTCAGGCCTTGCCTCGTCTCCGGCTGCTCAGGCCATGCCCAGCTTACAGTTGGGTGGAAGATTTGGTTTTGTGTTTGCTTTTTGGAACTTAGCGTCAATAAAGAAACAAGATCCCAAGAAGGGCTGTGACTGGATGAGCAAGACTGTATGGAGTTTTGTTTAAGGTGCCCTGAAGAAGAGGAAAATAAGTGCAGGGCACCGCGGAGACACCGTTGCCAAGAGGGGGCGCTTGGGTGGTGGCCACCGTGTTACAAGTACAAGCAGCTAGACATGGGCTGTGCCCCGGAGTTAACAATCTAACTGTAGGTACTATGAGTGGTGAGTACAAGGCAGTAGGGAGGGGATGGGGGTAGGTGTGGGAGGAAGCGGCACTGGTGACAGAGTGAAAGAGATGATGATGGTTAAAGTGCAGGTAGTATTACCTAATGGTTACAGCAGGGAACAGGGAATTTGACACTACAGTGATAGGCAAGGTATAAATGCTAAAGTAGGTAGAATGAGAGAAATCAGGATTCTTGGGCTCTGGTCCCTGCTGTGTCACTCTGACTCTCATGACCAACCCTCAGAACAGCATCAGAGCAGGCATCACAATGAAAAGGGCACTTTGGTTTTGGGTGCTCCTACCTAGGGATACGATTTTCAGCACCTGAAAATTCTAGAAAGAGCCCCAATGACTTGTCATCTGTGACTCTCTAGAAACCCCAAATAAGCACTTGTGTGCTGACTACATGAATGGTAAAATATTGTTCTCTGCAATACAGATGCAGTGGAGAATGGTTATACAAGCTACATTGTTTGACTGGAAGCATAAACATGTGCTTAAGGGAGACAAGTCTGACAGCCTAGAGACCTAATCTTCTTATTAGCAGCCTTCCGTGTCTATTACCTTGTCTTACTACATTTCCTTTTGTGTCATAGCTCAGATGGCTTTTGCAACAGAACAAACAGACGTTCCCTGAGATTTGCATAAAGATCATTCTTGATATTAAAAAAATGTTTCAAGATGTCGCTGGCACAGGGATGATTTTCTCATACATTAGGAATCCCAGTTATAACCAGCCCCCTCTCACAACCAATTGTTAAAAGCTTCTAGTTTTCCATTGTTTACACATTGCCTAGCTCAGAGTGTTCCATGAAGGAGCGGAATTACAGGTCAAGATTTATATTTAAGTGAATTGCGCTCTCTGGAAAATGGAGAGCATCTCTGAGATCACATGCCTGGAGCAAGAGGGAGCAGGGAAGACATCAGTGGAGTCATGATAGCGCCCCACAAATGAAATTGTAAGTAGACAAAGTGAATAATTTACCAGTCCCCTATCTGGTCCTTAATCTCTTCTTTTATGTATACAGGGCTGTATGTGTAAATGACACTTTATGAACACATGAATGACATAGCAAATAATTCACAGCTGGCTTCATGAGTGCAACTCTATGGAAAGCAATGGGGTTGCATTGCCAGGACCGAATTTGGCCTATCAACTTTGCCCTGAGAAGCCATTGTAACACATTCATAAAGTGTGTGTTGTGTCTCTTTCTAGTGGCGGCTCCATTAGAGGACAATGACCTACTATTGCTACCATCTAATGGAGGTATACCTTTAAAGCAAGAGATTTGTGCTTTGGTGCTGAAGGTCCTAATTTGACACTGCTGGCAAGCCACACATGGGATCATTAAAACTACAATATATAGTTCAGGCAGACAAATATGAGAAGCCAGAAGAGAGCGCAGACAGAAGATGTCAAGGAAATAATGTTAATACTGGATGGTTTTGCAAGAGATACTTGTTTTAAAGGGGCAATTGCTAAGAAAAGGGGGATGCTTCGTGGTCAGGTTGCTTGGTGGGGCTGCATAAAAGCAGGCACAAAGCCAGGGAGTGGGAGAAGGAAACTGTCGAGAAGATACAGAGTAGAATAAGAAGTGGGAGGGGAGAGCAGGAGGAAATGAAAGTCATGGCAGTTTGGCATGCAGAAGTACTTCAGAACCAAGGCTCACAGCAGTCTTCTCTCCCATTGGAGGAGATCAGTCTCCTGCTAACCCAGGCCTTCCACTTACCACTTTGGTCCACATTATTGTGACAGACATAGGCAATGAACTTTTAAAAAAATAACTGTAGATGCAAACGTTTAGCAATGAGTGTGATTAGCCATTGGACCCGATCACAGAGGGATGTGGTATATTCTCCATCACTTGCAATCTTTGTATCAAAACTGGATGGGTTTCTAAAAGATACACACTAGTTCAACAATGTGTTGTGGAGCTAGATGCAGGAATCACTGGGTGAAATTCTACAACCCTGTATTATGCAGGAGGGTAGACTAGATGATCAGAAGAGGCTTTTCTGGCCTTAAAAAAATCTACCAATCTATTATTTTAATGGGAGCATATTGTGCAACAGCAATCTTCCATTTGAAATATAGACTTACCTCCTTCACCACCAGGGATCGGTTCTCGGCCCTACACTATTTAACTTTTCTATCAGTGATGCGGATGGAAACATAAAATCATCACTGATAAAGTTTGCAGATGACACAAAGATTGGGGGAGTGGTAAATAATGACGAGGACAGGCCACTGGTACAGAGTGATCTGGATTGCTTTGTAAGCTGGGTGCAAGCAAACAATATATGGCCAAATGTAAACTCATATCTGGGAACAAAGAACACAGACCATACTTACACGCTGGGGGACTCTATCCTGGGAAGCAGTGACTCTGAAAAAGATTTTGGGGTCATGGTGAATAATCAGTTGAATATGAGCTCCCAGTGTGATGCTGTGGCTAAAAAGGCGAATGTGATCTTTGGATGCATAAATAGAGGAATATAGAGTAGGAGTAGAGAGGTTATATTACCACTGTATTTGACACCAGTGTGACTGCTACTGGAATACTGTGTCCAGCCCTGGTATCTACCATTCTAGGAGGACGTTGATAAATTTAAGAGGGTTCAGAGAAGAGCCAAGAGAATGATGGAAGTATTGAAAACTATGTCTTATAGTGAAAATTTTAACAGCGAGGGTAATAAACCATTGGAACAATTTACCAAGGGTTGAGGTGGATTCTCCACCACTGGTGATGTTTAAATCAAGATGGGATGTTTTTCTAAAAGATCTGCTCTAGTTCAAACAGGAGTTATTTTGGGGGAAGTTCTATGGCCTGGGTCATACATGATGTCAGAGTACATTATCATAATGGTCCCTTCTGGCCATGGAATCAATACATCTATGAAATCAGGCAGCTTCCTTCCAAGTTCAACTGCCCAAACCCAGATCTGGCACAGCCTAGAGCAATCCAGAGGGCCAAATGCAGAGACAGTCCTGCTCAGTCTCAGATTGGAGCATGCTTAGTGAGAATGGAATTTTCAGGGAATGTAGCTGCTAAAATCTGAGTCTCTGAGTATGTGCAGACTGTGATTATGCTCAAAAATTTATAATTTGGCCTAATTTTGATAGATTTTCACCAGCATGGCAAAGGACACATCTATGATACCACGGCCACCCCTTACCAAATTTCAAGTCCCTGCTCTGAAGCATGGAGGCACTAGACCTGTTCAAAGAAAAGATTTCTAGAATTTTTGAATATGGAAAAGCAATGTACTATTCACTAGTCTCACTCCTGGAAATGGCTGAACTGTTTTAGTGGAAAGTTTAACAACAGATTGGCCTAAGGCAAGCACTCACCATGGAAAATTCAGCCCAAATGGCTAATGTTTGGCAAAGTTATAAGCAATTGAAAACAGGGTCTTATATGGGAAGCATCGGGCAACTTTATTAAGCAGCTATCAGTCCTGGCTCCAGTGATGATGTTACCAGACTAGAAATCTCACACACTTTTCTTAATCCTCCCTCATGAAGAAGTGTAGTAGCATAGTCCATCTGGCATGCAAATGTAATGTAAGATTATGCTTTGCTTGAAGGCCTCTAATGATGCCAATGCAAAATAGAGCTGAGTGAATAATTAAAAACAAAACTAAAACTAAAGTGAAATAAATTTTTCTGTTTCATTTTTAGGTAGTTTTCCTCCTGTTTTGTTTTGTTAAAATAAATATCGTTAAATTTCTAAACAAAGTATTTTGAAACAAAAAGTTGAAACACTTTGTTTCAAAGTGGCCAAAAATGCATTTTTCAGCAAATGCTCCAAAAATGCATTTTTTCAGCTAATTTATTTGCCCAAAACATGCCATTCAGCTCTACTACATAATGAGATGAGTTAAGAATAGGGTTTTCTGCAAGTCTGGTGAAAGGAAGAAGTATAATTTGCTTGTCAGTAATTGACCTGACATCACATATTTCTTTACACTGTATGGTTCAATGATAAGTATTAGATATAGTGGCTTCCACATTATTAGTATTATTTATTTATTATTGCTTAGAGGACAATGCAATTTTTCCCCATTAAATGGATATTTGTTCACATTTATTTTTCAATGAATTGGCTTCAGCTGCCATTTGTACATTCCAGTGACTGGGACTCTCAGACACAAATGGACCAGGAAAGTGAATTTCAAGGGCGAATGGAAGAGTATTCACAGGAACAGAATTTTAAATTCACGCATACCGGCATTTGTGCTGGAAGTGCTTGCTGTATTCTTTCAAGGAAGGTAACAGAAATAATGCCAAGTGACTCTCTGACCAACACATCTAAGTAACACTGTTCAACTGCTGTTATTCACAAACTATCAGGTGTCAAAAAAATGCATAATATCTGTCGAAGAAAATCCACTGTAGTAAACTGCAATTGGCTCAAAGATATTCCTTGAGCAAGAAAAGAGGTTACACTTGAATAAATTATTTGTGGTGAATTATTCACTTAGCTCTCGTTATTATAATTAAATTATGGTTTAATATGTAACATTCATGAGAAATTCCTCCATTCTGTATTTACTCACCATTTCATTTATCATGACTGAAAGCACTGATTAAACATATACATTAGCTGACTGTTTTCCACTGAGATGCTGCAATAAAAAAAAAACCACGCAGAACTTTTGCTGAGAGACTGAATCAGGAAATAGATACTTCCAAATTAATGAATAGGCAGAGTGGTTGGGATGGTGCATGAGTCCAGAAGTACTTTAAGTAGTGAAGAATTTTCACTGCTCTTCCAAGTGAACCATATTGTTTAGAGTCTTTTGATTTGTGATGAAGAAGTAAACCGATTTTGTAAATAAATTAACTTCTCTTGAGCAGCTGAATTTATGGGTTTTGTGGTATGGTCCTTGCTTGAGCATTCATATGAAAACACACCTTGTTTAACTGGCTGCATCTCACAGTGTCAGAGTATGTGTGCTGGCACAATGGTGACAGGACGAAAATACCATATCATATGGCTTCTGAGGCTCACTGTGCATGCAGTCAACTGTGGGAACAGTAGAGCAATTGGGACAATGGCAATGAAAGATCAGAGCAATGGCATACGGAGGGACAGAGATGTGAGATGTAGGAAACTGGAGATCAAAATTTGATTACATGTCTGGAAAAAGGTTGTCAGGTCCTCCTGTCCCAGAGAAGGACACCCTGAAGAAAGGGGAACTCCTCACACACATATCAGAGAAAATCCCTGCTTCAGAACCATCAACTCTGTGCCCAAACCTTAGCATCTGAGTGTTCAAGTCATGGCAAGGTGAGGAATGGCATAATTCATACAACTGCACAGTTTCAGTTCACAAGAGCTCATGCAAATCTTTTCTTCTGCTTTGGTTTGTGTGGCCTTATCCCCCTCTGAGTTCTGGTTTCCTATGAACTCAATAACTCAAAGTGAAACCCAGCCAAAACCAATCTGTTTTGCCTGGTTTCAGGTTGAAATCACTCTGTTTCACAGGGTGTTCATCTGTAACCATAAACTGACCCAGGTGCACTCAAAGCTTTGCCCAAGAGTGTGAAAAACTAGCAAACTTTTCAGCATAACTGGCCCCAAACATTGGGATTGTCACAAAACCCCAAACCAGACATCAGTGGTTTCACTGCAAAGATCTCTCGCAGCTCTCACCAAAGGCCTCCTCTTAATTGCACTCAGGGTGCCAGATGAGAGACTCTGGGAGGATTGCCAGGAGTTCAGCCCCACAACACTCCAACAGTGGCCAGCACCAGCTGCTTCAGGTGAAGGTGCAAGAAACCTGGTAAATAGCCAGTTTTGGGATAACCTTCCCAGAGGGAAAATTTCCTCCTGACCCTTAGTTGGGTTATGCCCTGAAGCCAGATGGTTTATATCCCCTCCCAAACACTTGCTTATTTTTAAAGTGTTTATTTGGGCATTTTTGTTCTCCCTATTAATGTCAAACCCTGCTAAACTCGTGGCCTCACTGATATTCTGTGCCAGTGAGTTCCAAAGGCTAACTGTTAACTGTGTTGAGGGAGAATGTCCTTTGACCAGGTTTGAGTTACAATGCTGACATTGCTTCTTTAAATGATTATTATTGCTTGTTTTTTCTCTTTAACGGTCCACCCAGTCATTGCATTGCTGTTCCAGGTCACAGCCATGGGGGTGATGGCCCCTGTACAAGTAGGATGTCTGGCAAGCCAAATACAGATGTGCCCTGGGAAAGAGCTATCCCTGGTTTAGGGACATGAAGGAGAGAGCAAAATGGTAATGATCACAGCTCCAGGACCGACTTCACCTCCCAAAGACTTTATTCACCAGCATTCTCTCTCTCGCTCTATTTTAAGTATGATTTTGGCCATGATGTCCCTGAATCGAAACCACTGCAAATTACAGGGTTTTTCACATTTCAATGTGCTTCCTCAAGTGCTGAGTGCCTTCTGAGCAGCCACCTTCAGTGGGTGTTGAGGGCACTTAGCAACTCTCATGAGATGCTCAGGATCTTGCAGATTTAGGACCATCACCCTTGTCTTCACCTTTTCAGTCGACACACTACCAAATACACCAGGTTTTGTGGGTGGCTTCATCAAAGGTCATTCCAGCAAGAAGCAGAGCGCCATGTATTACATGAGAAAATATGCTTTCATTCCATTTCCTGCCCAATTTGGAAGTTCCTGAAGTTCAGCTAAGGTTAAGAGATACATCTGAACTCCTGGATTTTTATCCAAAATACAGATCCCTGACTTTGGAAGAACCATGCTGCAGGGGACTTGGAGCAGGGTTGCAGTGAGAGTTTTCTTAGAACACCCACAGGAACTGAGATTCTCCGATAGTTATAGTGAACCCCTCTTACTATAGTATCTCACAATTTTTAATGTATTTTTCTCTCACAACACCCTCATGAGGTAGGCAAGTGCTTTTATCTTCATTTTGCAAATTGGGAAATGCAGCATAGACAAGCGACTTGTCTAAGGTCACACAGGAAGATTGTGGCAGAACCAGGAACTGAACACAGCTCTCCCAAGTCCCAGGCTATCACCCTACTCACTGGACTATCCTTATTCTTACTCCTTGTAGTGGGCCAGGAGAGAATGTGGACCAGAATCTGTGGAACGTTTTCAAAAAACAATTGCTTTGTATATGTAACCTGTACATGTGTGGATCAATCCCTTCATAGTGGCTAGTCCACATAAGAGTCTACTATAGCTGGCAGATAATGGAGTTTCTCCTTTAGTTCAAATAGTTGAGATGAGTGTCTTTGGTGCTGGAGATTGCACGTTCAACAGCATTGATAGCTCAAGTGGGGTGGATTACACATAAATTTGCAGTCATTTAGTTAATTTACTCTCTAGATTTATTGTCTCAGTGTGAGCATTTTATATCTCCAGCCAGACATCCAAATGAATTTACTACCCCAGACAATTACAGTAAAGCTAGTAGCTGAAAGCCCATGCTGTCGCAAAGGTCTGGCAGTTGGGCCAAGTAATCCGCCATCTGTGCAGTCTCCCTTATACAAGCGATGAAACTGTTGCATGCAAATTAGCTGTAGAGTAAGAGTGGTGATTGGTTGACTTACCTCTGATATCACAATGGGCTAGGACTCTTGACATGGCATAGATACATGGCTGACTGCAGCTGTACACTGCACAGTGTAATTCATAAAGTCAAATGGCTGAGAGCCACTGGATGAAAACAGACAATCCCACTGACGACCGAACCTGACGATATGCTAAACAAAAAGGGTTCTCGGTGATACTTGTAGCTGTTTCCATCACTTCACACTGACTCACCTGATATTTTAGGCTTCAGAGTGACACAGAGACAGAGTGACAATCCTAGTGACAATCTAGCTATCCAAGCCTCTATGATGTTCTTCACCTCCAAATTTGACATTTCCAACATATTCTAATAATTTTACAATTTGAATTTTTATCCCTAATTATGGGATAAAACTATGACCACAATTATGTATATGGATTTTGGAGAGACTTGAAAATTCAGCTTTAATCAGAAATTTGGTTGAAATCTTAACCATGGAGTGACCAATGCTTACTGCATAATATCAGACTCCTACAGACAAGCAGCTCTGCTGGGCAGGATCGTCGCTAAAGGACACACTGTGAAGTGACTAGCATTAAAAGATGGCATGAAACCTATATTAGAGAGAGGAGAAGGTGATGTTTAAACTGTGAATTTTGATTCTATGACAATTAGTAATAATGCACTCACACACACACACCAGAAAAGGGAAAGCCAGAGACGCCTACCACAGAAAGGTCAACCACAAGTTTAGGATCCAAGATGAAGTACCAACCTTATTCTTTAGCTCTATGTGGTTGCAGATAATGCTCTTATTTCTGAAAGCTGACAGCTAGGGATAGATGACTGTTTAAACTGATTAGATATGCCTCTGCCACAGACTACGGTACAAAAGATGAAAGCCCTTTTCAGATGCATGCCAGTGGTACCCAACTAAAGGAATAAAAGCTGGCCTTAAAACAAACAACATATTCTTGGACATATATCTTAAGACTGCTTCAAAGTGAAAGGTCTTACAACTGCCAGTGCTTGCTTTGTTGCTTAAAGAGTTTAAAGCAACATGTAACTTTAGCCCAGAGCTTTGTAACATTCTTATGACTTAAAAGAAGACCTTTTATGGCGAGCTAAAGGAGGGAAAGCGCTCTCAGGGAGGCCAGAAGAAACATTTCAAGAACTCCCTTAAGTTATCCTTGGGGCATTTCAGCACTGACCCAGAGTTTTAGGAAGATCTGACTCATGATAGTTCTACCTGGTGAGGCCTCATCCACACTGGTGCTATCGTCTATGAGCAGAGGAGAACTATAGAGGCAGAGCAGAAGCACCAGCAGCATAAATCTTGCAACAGCAGCACGTCCACTGTTAATCAAGTCATCCTTAGAGGCATCTCTTGGTCAGCGTGCCACAGGGAGTTCAAAGCTCAAATTGACCTGATAAGCCACGCAGGTGTTCACAGAAACCAAATCAACCAGTGATGTCATGGGCATGTTCGAACTCAAAGGATGAACAACATGACATAAAAAAAAAAAAAAAAAAAGAGAGAGAGAAAGAGACCAGCAAATGTTACAGTTAAGAATGTTGTTTCCTGAACCCACATAAATGCACTGCTAGAGACCCCTACAGCAAGTCAAACATACTGATCTGTGAGAAAAGTAGGAAGGGTTTCAGCATATGGTTGTATATGAAGCACACACAGGTATGAAGAGCCACATAATTTTCCTAAGTGCAAAATGAAGAATTAACAGTGAAACAGGACACTGCCTTTCTTTGCATTCCAGACCTAGGCCTCCCACTCTGCTAATTTACTTTGAGACAAAGGAAGTACCACCTTTCATTTGAACGCATTACGAAAAGGCTAGGGACTAATGAGCTGCGGACATCCACACCAGATTTCTGACCAGGACTTTGGACTAACCAAAGAAAGGAAAGGCCCCTCCAACTCAGAGATCTCCCCTTGGATGTGTCAAATACACCTACTGGGGAAATTCACACACATACCCCCATACCGAAGGCCAGCACAAGGCCTATTTCATACACATGTCCCAGTAAGTTCTTTGTTGATAAATTGTATATCAATTACTTGACCACACTTTGGTTTGTTATGAAATATACTCAAGAGATCAAATAACCAATGTAATTCAGGATTATTGCTATAAGCCAATAATACAGGAAGAGGTTCTATAAGATACCGATCTCTGAGAAGCCATCTCACGCAGCATTGTTACGTTCACCTTACGCAAAAGGTGTGCTCTCAAAGTTACAACCCTAAAGCCATCCTTTTATACCCTACCTGTTTACAAGTAAAAGGTACAGTGTACATCATCTGAAACTGGATGTAACCAATCAGCTTTACACCTTGTTTTTCTGTTACCATGGTGTATCCCTTATCTTTCGGTTCGGAACACATCCATTTCAGATACCAAAGGGCACGAAGGCACCTCCTAGGCCCATACTAGGGTAGAACAATCCTATCTCTTGTCCTCTTCCTTTGGGACACACCAGTACAGGCCTGTGAGAGTAACTCCCTTTCTGTTGCTTTGGCAAAGCACTCATCCGTCCTGATTTTGACAGCTTCCCTATTAGCTCTAGCCAAAACGTACTCCAGTGAATGCAAGGGGTTATGGGATACTTAGCATACGTGATCAGGGTTATATAAAAATAATAGGCCGATTTTGGTGATATAACTGTTATAATATTAGTGCTTAATGCTATTTTTGATTAATGCAAATACATATGGCTAATACATATTATTAATATATCCTAGCCATATATTAGTCAACATCTTAAACTAGGTAAAAGGGACTCAGATGGTGTCCAGATTTTGTACTGGCCCTCTACACAGGGTGATTTTCAGCCATAGTGTAGACATGATCAACTACATGCTCATTGTCATGAATTGCCAATACTGAATCTTCGGGCTTTTATTAAGCTCCCAGTAACCTAGATCCCAACACACTTTCATAGCTGTTTTAGACGAAGGGCTATTATTTATTAGAAATGTTACTAACTTAACATTGTTTTAATCACATGAACAATAGTTATGTATTTTTACACAAGCGTTTCCAATAAATGATCAGAACAGTACATCTATGTGTACATATGTGCATGTATAGATCTGTGTGCCTGTGCACATGTACTGGTGCTTGTGGATGTGTGTGTGCAGGCGCATATACTGATATATAACTCTATGCACCTCTGTGTGCATATATATAATGTGTATGAATGCATGAGTCATCTATCTGCCGCCCTGACCGGGAAAACCGAGAAGTCTGCTGCTTGCCAGGGGCTAAGATTCGTGATGTGACGGAGAGACTGCCGAGACTCATCAAGCCCTCGGATCGCTACCCCTTCCTGCTTCTCCACGTGGGCACCAATGATACTGCCAAGAATGACCTTGAGCGGATCACTGCGGACTACGTGGCTCTGGGAAGAAGGATAAAGGAGTTTGAGGCGCAAGTGGTGTTCTCGTCCATCCTCCCCGTGGAAGGAAAAGGCCAGGGCAGGGACCGTCGAATCGTGGAAGTCAACGAATGGCTACGCAGGTGGTGTCGGAGGGAAGGCTTTGGATTCTTTGACCATGGGATGGTGTTCCATGAAGGAGGAGTGCTGGGCAGAGACGGGCTCCATCTTACGAAGAGAGGGAAGAGCATCTTTGCGAGCAGGCTGGCTAACCTAGTGAGGAGGGCTTTAAACTAGGTTCACCGGGGGAAGGAGACCAAAGCCCTGAGGTAAGTGGGAAAACGAGATACCAGGAGGAAGCACAGGCAGGAACTTCCGGGAGGGGAGGGCTCCTGCCTCATACTGAGAATGAGGGGCGATCAGCAGGTTATCTCAAGTGCTTATATACGAATGCACAAAGCCTTGGAAACAAGCAGGGAGAACTGGAGGTCCTGGTGATGTCAAGGAATTATGACGTGATTGGAATAACAGAGACTTGGTGGGATAACTCACATGACTGGAGTACTGTCATGGATGGTTATAAACTGTTCAGGAAGGACAGGCAGGGCAGAAAAGGTGGGGGAGTAGCACTGTATGTAAGGGAGCAGTATGACTGGTCAGAGCTCCGGTACGAAACTGCAGAAAAACCTGAGTGTCTCTGGATTAAGTTTAGAAGTGTGTGCAACAAGAGTGATGTAGTGGTGGGAGTCTGCTATAGACCACCGGACCAGGGGGATGAGGTGAATGAGGCTTTCTTCCGGCAACTCGCAGAAGCTACTAGATCGCACGCCCTGGTTCTCATGGGTGACTTTAATTTTCCTGATATTTGCTGGGAGAGCAATACAGCAGTGCATAGACAATCCAGGAAGTTTTTGGAAAGCGCAGGGGACAATTTCCTGGTGCAAGTGCTAGACGAGCCAACTAGGGGGGAGCTTTTCTTGACCTGCTGCTCACAAACAGGGAAGAATTAGTGGGGGAAGCAAAAGTGGACGGGAATCTGGGAGGCAGTGACCATGAGTTGGTTGAGTTCAGGATCCTGACACAGGGAAGAAAGGTAAGCAGCAGGATACGGACCCTGGACTTCAGGAAAGCAGACTTCGACTCCCTCAGGGAGCGGATGGGTAGGATCCCCTGGGGGACTAACATAAAGGGGAATGGAGTCCAGGAGAGCTGGCTGTATTTCAAGGAATCCCTGTTGAGGTTACAGGGACAAACCATCCCGATGAGTCGAAAGAATAGTAAATATGGCAGGCGACCAGCTTGGCTTAACGGTGAAATCCTAGCGGATCTTAAACATAAAAAAGAAGCTTACAAGAAGTGGAAGGTTGGTCATATGACCAGGGAAGAGTACAAAAATATTGCTCGGGCATGTAGGAATGAAATCAGGAGGGCCAAATCGCACCTGGAGCTGCAGCTAGCAAGAGATGTCAAGAGTAACAAGAAGGGTTTCTTCAGGTATGTTGGCAACAAGAAGAAAGCCAAGGAAAGTGTGGGCCCCTTACTGAATGAGGGAGGCAACCTAGTGACACAGGATGTGGAAAAAGCTAATGTGCTCAATGCTTTTTTTGCCTCTGTCTTCACTAACAAGGACAGCTCCCAGACTGCTGCGCTGGGCATCGCAACATGGGGAGTAGATGGCCTGCCCTCTGTGGAGAAAGAGGTGGTTAGGGACTATTTAGAAAAGCTGGACGTGCACAAGTCCATGGGGCCGGACAAGTTGCATCCGAGAGTGCTAAAGGAATTGGCGGTTGTGATTGCAGAGCCATTGGCCATTATCTTTGAAAACTCGTGGCGAACGGGGTAAGTCCCAGATGACTGGAAAAAGGCTAATGTAGTGCCAATCTTTAAAAAAGGGAAGGAGGAGGATCCTGGGAACTACAGGCCAGTCAGCCTCACCTCAATCCCCGGAAAAATCATGGAGCAGGTCCTCAAGGAATCAATCCTGAAGCACTTAGACGAGAGTAAAGTGATCAGGAACAGTCAGCATGGATTCACCAAGGGTAGGTCATGCCTGACTAATCTAATCGCCTTCTATGATGAGATTACTGGTTCTGTGGATGAAGGGAAAGCAGTGGATGTATTGTTTCTTGACTTTAGCAAAGCTTTTGACACGGTCTCCCACAGTATTCTTGTCAGCAAGTTAAAGAAGTATGGGCTGGATGAATGCACTATAAGGTGGGTAGAAAGTTGGCTAGATTGTCGGGCTCAACGGGTAGTGATCAATGGCTCCATGTCTAGTTGGCAGCCGGTGTCAAGTGGAGTGCCCCAGGGGTCGGTCCTGGGGCCGGTTTTGTTCAATATCTTCATAAATGATCTGGAGGATGGTGTGGATTGCACTCTCAGCAAATTTGCGGATGATACTAAACTGGGAGGAGTGGTAGATACGCTGGAGGGCAGGGATAGGATACAGAGGGACCTAGACAAATTGGAGGATTGGGCCAAAAGAAACCTGATGAGGTTCAATAAGGATAAGTGCAGGGTCCTGCACTTAGGACGGAAGAACCCAATGCACAGCTACAGACTAGAGACCGAATGGCTAGGCAGCAGTTCTGCGGAAAAGGACCTAGGGGTTACAGTGGACGAGAAGCTGGACATGAGTCAGCAGTGTGCCCTTGTTGCCAAGAAGGCCAATGGCATTTTGGGATGTATAAGTAGGGGCATTGCCAGCAGATCAAGGGATGTGATATTTCCCCTCTATTCGACATTGGTGAGGCCTCATCTGGAGTACTGTGACCAGTTTTGGGCCCCACACTACAAGAAGGATGTGGATAAATTGGAGAGAGTCCAGCGAAGGGCAACAAAAATGATTAGGGGTCTGGAACACATGACTTATGAGGAGAGGCTGAGGGAACTGGGACTGTTTAGTCTGCAGAAGAGAAGAATGAGGGGGGATTTGATAGCTGCTTTCAACTACCTGAGAGGTGGTTCCAGAGAGGATGGTTCTAGACTATTCTCAGTGGTAGAAGAGGACAGGACAAGGAGTAATGGTCTCAAATTGCAGTGGGGGAGGTTTAGGTTGGATATTAGGAAAAACTTTTTCACTAGGAGGGTGGTGAAACACTGGAATGCGTTACCTAGGGAGGTGGTAGAATCTCCTTCCTTGGAAGTTTTTAAGGTCAGGCTTGACAAAGCCCTGGCTGGGATGATTTGATTGGGGATTGGTCCTGCTTTGAGCAGGGGGTTGGACTAGATGACCTCCTGAGGTCCCTTCCAACCCTGATATTCTATGATTCTATGATAAACATACATGTACGCCTTGCTAAATGAAAGGTCACATACATCTAAGAAACAAGAATGTAGGTCACACTTAGGCGACGGGGGACTCACATATTTTGGACGATAGTGGCTCAGAAAAGGACTTAGGGGTCATGATGGAGAAGCAGCTGAACAGGAGCTCCCAGTGTGATGTGGTGGCTAAAAAAGCAAATCCAAGCCTTGACTGTGTAAGCAGAGGAATATCTAGTACAAGAAATCTGAACACAAAATTCAGACAAGAAATAATGTGGACATTTTAAACAGTAATTAACTAAGTAATTAAGAAAGCTTTCTGAGAGATAAAGCACTGCAGAAAACAAATGTACACACTGCAGGAATCAGCCTCCCAGAACTGATCAGGAGTATGTTTATACACTGTACCTGTTTTTATATACCCTCTCCTCCCGGAACAGCCACATACTGACAACCCTGCAGCCCAAACCCAGCCCAAGATCAGTTCCTATTGCTATCTAACGCATACTGTCAAAGAGAGACCCTTCTGTTTCCTGTTTCTCATATAGCAATGACATCACTGGTTAATAACTCAAAGAACAGTAACCATACTTCAAAGCATCATTGGACTTTCTCATTAGGATTCTATAGGATTTGATTTTCCGCAACTCCGGCCCTGCCAAAGCCATGTTAAAAATAGGCTTGGTAATACTTTTCACATTTGTAGGCTGTCATGAACTGTTAACAGGAAACAAGTCATTCAAATGCACATAACTTTATAATTAAGGCAGCTCACTTTATAAACCCCATTTTTCACAGAAACAGTGACTTTTAATAAAGCAAAGTAGAGCTGTGGGGGGACTCTGTGGTTTCTGCCTGCAGGCTTTGTGTGAACATTTTCATTCCTGATCCCTCAGCACATACAGACCACGGTCATCACTCAGAATATTTATTTCCACTTTAAGAGACAGGCTGGTCCAGTGATCGGGACACTGGGCAATGAGTCAGGAGACCTGGTTCTAGTCCTTGCTTTTCTTCGCTGTGCCAGTTTCCCCATTCCAACTCAATTCAATTCCCAACTCTGCCCCAGACTCCCTGTGTGACCTTGGGTAAGTCACAAAGTTTCTGTGTCGCAGTTCCTCGTCTGTAATATAGGGACAGCAGAACCTCCCTACCTCACAGGGGCCATTAAAGATTGTGAGGCACTCAGACTCTGCAGTCATGAGGGTCATAGAAAGATTTAGTTATGCACAGTACCAAGCACAATGGGGCTCTATGTGCAATTGTCGGCCTATTCATAATGACCTAGATAAACTAATACAATAGTTTATGAAACCTCCCCACATATGCACTGTGGTGCTGCACTAAGAGTTATATTAAAAATAATGTGAGAGAAATCACAAAAGAGGCATGCAAAATATTGAAAAGCCAAACAGCAGGAAAGGATGCTATGGAAGTGACCGTGATTACAGCTGACTCGACTCTCTGGATCCCCCCTTTCAGCCTGCTGTGTTTATACTTTTAAATGCGGGAGATGAGCTGAAGTGGATTTCCTCAGGAGAGTGATATCCACATCCTCCAGGCTGCACAGCAAAACTTGGTCACCAGCTTATTGAGGGCCATGTCCAAAGACCACTGAAGTCAGCAACATTGGACTGCGGAAATGGATGATGGCAGAACACCTAAAAAGAGCACAGATTCCTGGTGGGCTCTCAGTACTGTGCGGGCTTTAAACAAAGGCAGGACCCTGGGCTTTGCAAGTGATTGAGGCCAGATTAAAGTTGATTCACCACCTTGCAGGCAAAAAGCATAAAGAACTCAGGACAGGTGTAATACTGCTCAGGTCATGGAGGAGGCAGGACTCCTGAATTCTTCAGAAGCAGCAAGTGATGGGGGAGCCTATTAAAAAGAACCCAAAACAGTCAGGCGTTTTGCTTACAGGAGCATGTATGGCTTTGGGATAAACATGGGAGAAGGTTGAGCAAACTGTGCAGTGGAAGGAAATGTTTTTGTATGTTTCACACAGCTAAATGCTGAACAGAGGGAGGATCTGGAATCTGACTGCCCAGTGTACTAGGTGTTAAAGGTTTGATCCACATCCCCTCAAGGTCAGCGGCAGTTCTTCTATGCACTTCAAAAGACTCTAATACTCTAGGAATGACCAGTCCACAGAGAGGGACTGGCCAATACCAGTGCCAGGAGTCAGACACCACATTAAAGTCACAATTCACTCAAAAAATGTAATTTCATTAGTCTTTGCCTCTGACCACGTTATAATGTAGCAACCACCACCTTTGCGATGAATGGCCAGCTGGGATTAACAGCTCACAGCTGCACTACAATAATCAACTTCTCCCACAGGGTCATTAATTCAGAGGACATATCCTTCACCTTCATGGTTATGCTTAACCAGAGGAAATGACAGATTTAAATTGGCATGTGCCACACAGAGAGCAATGGCAAACCTAAGAATTAGTAGAATTGTTTTTACTATGGATGTAGAGGACACCTTTGTATGACAACAAAGGAAATCATGTTCTCAACATCTGGAGTTTACACTATCCAATCTGTAATAATGTATTAATGCAGAGCATGTATATGTCTCATTGCAGAGCAATACTAAAATATTGTGGAAAGACTAATAGTTCTAGCTAGCTATCTTCATCTAGGTTGGAACATCGCCACTCATCTGAATACCTCCATAATCCCAACAGACCATTGGTTAATTATCCTCCCTACTTCCCACAAGGCTATGCTTTTCCTTTCTTTTTAATATATTTCTCCTTTTCTCTAGTTGCTCACTCAGGCTCAGATTTAGAAAACATCCCTATTCAGGAGTTTGAGAAGAATGGGACAATTTACCCCTCTCAGCGGAACCATTTCAAGAGGTCTGCAGACTCAGCATCGGTTGCACTTGGTTCACATTTTCAAGCTTTTTTTTCGGCAACTGTTTGCAAAAAATTAGTTTTTTGTTAAATGAAATCTGAGATTTAGATGTAATCATCTGATTCCAGGAGCTGGTGCCCAAAAATCTATAGTGCCTATGCTTTAGTCCAGCCCTGATTAAAATCAGTGGGCCTTAAGCACATGTTTAAAGTGTTTAAAGCAAGTGATTAAGTTCTCTCCTAAATCTGGCCCTTAGAATCCATCTGAGAAAAGCTGGTTCCTTGGAGCGTGCACACACTACCTCATGTTAAGACCTTATCTGAGATACGCTCAGAGCACTCATTTTTCTACTGATTTTAACAGGAATCGAGGGTATTCAACACTTCATGTGATCAGACCCTGAGGATACAGTCAATGGGTCTGATTCTGATTCTGTGCATCACTGATGTAATTCCTTTGATTCTAATGGAGTTTCTCGTGATTTATGCCAGCATGATCAGAGAATCAGGCTCACAGACTGACGTGGGCTGGGGTCTGGTAAATTCAGAGTTCAGTGTGCTAGTCAAACATGTGGATGGGTAAAACCAAAGCTATCGTGGTCTCACATAAACCAGTCACAGCTTCCACATTTCAGTGTTTGCTTTTATTGTACAGAAGAGAAATAATCATTAAAAATTTGCAGAAGCTCGCAAGCTCTGTAGAGAGAATTGTGAACAAGTAGCTCCACTCATTAGAATATCGTTTCCTCCCGAGTGACTGAAATACCCGTGTTCCTGTACATCAAAGGAAACACATGCAGCATGTGATGCAGCAGCTGCTCTGGTGCTGTTATTCCCTATCTTTGTAGCAAGAGCAACGGAAGCCGTTTTGCAAAACTTTGCTAGATTATTGCTCTGTCAGCTATTTTTAGCTTTCAGACTGCTGTGACTTACACATCATTGCCTTTCATTTGATTATTTTCCTCCACAGGCTTTTTTTTTTTTATTCTTCTCTAACTTATAAAAGCCCCGGGGTCCACAATCTCCCTCCCTCTTCACCACCCTTCACTTTGTGTGCCAGTCAGCTCATCACTTAAATATTAAAAGGCAGCTGATTAGATTTATTCAGCTTTGGGTTTGGATTTAAAACCTGCCATAGCTCAGGGGAGAGCGCACCTGAGAAAGAGACAGTTCCTGCTCCAAAAAGCTTACAGTCTTATTAGACCAAGGGCGGGAGAAAGGAAGTATGATATCCCCATTTTACAGATGGAGAATTGAAGCACAGAGAGATTAAGGACCAGATTTTAAAAGATACTTAGGTGTCTAGTGGGCTCTTTCGTTGATTGCAATGGGTGATAGGTGCCTAGATGCTTTTGAAAATCCCACAAGGTGTCAAAATACCTTTAAAAAGCTGGCCCTAAGCGACTTCCCCAAGGTCAAACCCAAATCTCCTGAGCCCCATCCAGTGCCTTAACCTTCAAGACTTTTTTTTTTAAATCATCACTTTGTTGCCAAAACTTTAAAAAGTCAATAGCTCCTGTTAGTGCATTACCCTGAAACACACAAGTAATGCAGAGGCAACCATACAGCCAGAACAAACCTTATTTCTACAGCTGGAATGACACCATCGATGACACTTCTGACAAGGAAGTAAACAGGAAAAGCTGAGTTGGCTCAAGTTCCATGAGAAACAGGGAGGGACACAATTTGTGTTTACTAAATGGAAAAGGACAAAGCAGGTACAGAACTGAATGTTATTTTCAACCCTTGCAAAAGGGAATAAGACAGAATGGCGAGGAAAGACAACATTTAAAAACCACTTTCAAGAAATACTTATTAGTGTCTCTTCTAAAATGGGTGTAGAGTCTGATCCTGTGGTTCACACCAGTCAAGGAGAGGAAGCAGGGCTGGATCCATAAATGTCTCTTTGGTTTGAAATCTTTTAAAAGCTCTTGATAGTTTTTCTGGGCCTGAACCAACCCCCTGGATCCAAAGCTTCCCTCCACTCAGAGGATGTTTGGATTCACCTTCCGAGCTGAACTCTGCAGCTCTGGCTCATGCTTCATTTTACTGACTGTCTCTGTTAGCTGAGATATCTAGCTTGAATTTTTCCAAGACATAGTAGGAAGTATTTTCTTTTAATAATTATAAATATATTCCTTTGATGTAGATGATGTGTTAAAGCAGGAGCTGACACAGAGATGGAGGAGATTTATTGGGTAATCTAGGGCCTACAACCCTTATCAATGTGAGTAGTAATTACTGACATGAGCAAATCCATGGACTTCAGTAGGGTCTACTCATTGGAGCAATGGTGGCAGGGTCTTCCTCCTTTCAGTTCAAGACTCGGGGTATGTCTACACAGCATGGAATCCAGCTACTGCAGATAACAATGTGCACACAGTCGATGCTGGACTTCTATTACCCACACTGCATTGTCTTTGCTTCTGTCGTTACCTGGGCTAACTGGATCGAAGCTAGCTCAGGTAAGCAGCCACACAGAGCTTTTGCTAGGTAGATGTACCCTAAATGAACTAGTGCTTTTGAACTGAGCCCAAACCTCTTCTTCTAGAACCTTAATCACATCTGTTCACCAGCAGAAGCTTCATCTTTATTATTTTAACTACAGATTCCACATTACATTTTTTTTCTTCTGATTGTTACAGCAGAACTGGGGCAGAAAGATGGACTGACCCTTCAGACTGGCTCACGTATTGTGAGCATCACAAAACTAGGGCTCTGCTCAGCAAGCTGCCTCCAACCAAAAAGTGTGCTGATTACAAAATGCACCCTCAGATTCCATCCAGAGTTCACACATGGGACGAAGAGTCTTGCGCCATAAGACTGTCAGATCATTATCACTGAAGCAATATTGGTTTGACTTAGTAGAAAAACGATATTAGTTAATGCTCTTTGTAACCAGCCACCCCAAACTCATCTGAAATCACAGGCCCTGCACCTGCATGTCACAGCAAATGCAGAACTGGGTTCTTAGAAAGGAACAATCAGCAGAAGAGCTTCCACTGATGTGAGTGGGACAGAATCAAGACCTACGATGCCCATTTAAAAAAAAGAAATCTTCCACTTCAGTTTAACTTTGCACAGCTTTGAGAGTTGATATAGAAGAGATGATTTTAACTGTTTTTTCCTAAACTGCATACAAATGGGGGGAGGGGGGGCCTATCTCTGACCTTTCAAGGGAAGTTTAATAGTAATGTTTTTAGTCTCCATAAATTTTTGGGTGTCACTTGCTAGGAAAAACCAAGGGAAATAGCCTATCCATATGAAAACAATAATCATGTAATATTTATTGTCTGGGATTGAAATGTTTCAAATATTCAAAGCAATAAAACGTCAGGAAAAGCTAGACTTCCTGATGTAAAAAAGGCCATAAATTTATCCTTTCATAAGACACAAGAAGGGGGAAAAAAAAATCAATGTGATATTTTATGTGAAAGCAAGAAAGAAAAAAACTTAAATCTAAGTTAAAGCAGTATAAAGCCCCCAGAGGGCACAATCGACTTACCTTTGGGAGTCTGAAGGAAACAAATGGCAGCCAAGTGCACAATTCTTGTATAATAAAATATAAGGAAATTTCAAATACAATATCAGCAACCAATGAGGTATTTCTGTAGTGTCCCAATCTGACAACTCCTTTCGAAATATGAGTGTTGTAAAAATACCTACTTCAATGCACAAACTGGGAACTTATTCCCAGCCATTTGGTATCTTTGCTTTTCAAACAACATTTTATTCTATACTTTAAAAATAAATAAGTCAATATTTCACTGTCAAATTTAACTTTGCAAATACAGGTCAAATTAAACATATTCCACGTTTTGCAGAGATGGGATAAATCAAAATGGTTGCCAAAACTGGGTAGTTTTGTTTTGTTTTTGCAAAATCAGGGCTAGTTTGTGTGTTTTGGTTTCAGTCCTCTAGGAATATGGAGTATTTCTTTTTAATTTTCTAAGTCTCCGCTGCTTACTTGTGAATCAAATAGCAACCATCTTCTTCTTTACTCTTCAAGCTATTCTTGCGTTGCCTCTAGGATTACCAGAAAAATACAGTAAGATGCAAAAAAACTCAGACACCACACTGCAAATCTATACCAGAGCCCGCACAAAACAAACCTCAGCAATGTACCAATTCATATACTATCATGCACAAACCCGATCTCAACTGGGTAAAATGCACATAAAAATTCCAATGGCAAAACTGAAAAGGTTTGGAATTTGGACAAGTATCCAAAAGTTTGGCAGTTTACCCAAATTCTATTCTACCGTAACATTTGGAGGATTACAACCTGCCCTCTCACCTTTTATCTCCAGAGAGCCTAGTTCTACCATGATGAACAGCCAGTTCCTTCCTCCCTCTTACTTAGCATTTGCATTGTGGTAGTACACATTGGTCCCAATAAAGATCAGGAGCGTATTAAGGCAGGCACTGTACATACACGTAGTAAAAGAGAGTCCTCTTACTCCATAAAACTTACAATCTGAACACTCAAGGAAGTATTGTCATCCTCATTTTACTGATGGTGAATTGAAGCAGAGAGAGAATAAATGATTTGCCCAAGGTTACACAGGGAGTCTGTGGCAGAGCTGGGGACTGAATCGAGTCCCAGGCCAGAGCCTTAACCACAGACCTTACACATAGCTCCCTCTTTCTGCTAAAGAGACCCTGACATGTTCTTACAAATAGTTCTTTCCAGGAGACGGTTGGCAAGCCCATTCTTCCTTGGATGTCTTTGGAGGAGGGGAGTGATAAGAATAAAACAGGCCTATTTCTCCTTTTGGATCTCTGTGGAGCATCTATATCCATTCTTCTCCAGAGGAAGACGGTACCTCTCCATTTGCTCCCCTTGAGCATCCAGGAGGCCAATGCCTTCTTCCTATTCCTAGGTGGGTTTGACACAGGGAAGGTTCATGGTGGCTTTGTTCAGGACATGGCAGCTGAGCAGGTCTGACAAGCTTAGATCACTGCTCCTGCTCCGCTATGCAACGAAATGTGGAATCTGCTGCAGAATCTAAGTGTTCTTTTAACATAAAATAAGTTCATAACCCCTATAGCTGCAAACAATAGTCATTATCCACAATATGGGACAAAGTGCCAGATGTCACCAATTGGGCTATGGGGCAGCTGTCAAGAGTTGTACAGGTGGAAAACTAAAGGGAGTTAAGTTCAACAGAAGCATTAAGTCACATCCACCAGTGCCCTGAAGGGGACAGGTAAAGAAGAGAAGCACCCTCCTCCCTAGTGCCAAAAAGCTTCAGCATCCTCCATGGTGCCCAAAACCTAAACTAACTTCTGTCCCTTCCTGGATGCCCAAAGCAGCTGGTGAAAACTGGTGCATTGCTTTTGTGTGCTGTCCAGACAAAAATACGTGGCATACTGAAAATTTAGGAGCAGCATAACATTAAAAACATTCCAAAACTGAGATTTGTATTGAGTTTAATATTGAAATACAAGTAGGGTGACCCAAAGAACATTAGACTGATCATGCCTAATTCAATAAAACCTCTATTCACTTGAAGCTGCAGCAAGAAGTGTCCAAGTGGCACTGAATTCAGCCTTTCTGACCTGCATCAACCAGGGTGTCTTGTCCCATATTCAGAGGACCCTACTAATGGAATTCATGCTCTAAATGGGCCTTGTTTCTGATGTGTATGTGGTAGCCTTACAGTTGCTGTTTGTCCTGCAGAGCAATTTTATATTTTTACTCACCTGTGTTCAACACACAGCTGCCGTCATTTGATTCAGGGTTTTGACGAAATCATATCAGCACATGAAATGTAACAGTCTTGATGGGTTTTTATTTTGCAGATTAATTAAAAACTTATGGAAACGAGGGTTAATAACAAACTCAGATAATTATACACTCCCTCCCGCCACTTTCATTTCCTGCCTGATGTGTTGGGTGCTGCTGTGTGATGGTGAACAGCAATCGCGTTTCACCTCAGAAGTGGCTGCATTTCATAAGCAGATGAAGTGAGTCCTGTATAAAGTTCATGTTAATTTAAGTTTGCAAAGTGATTTAGAAATCTTTGAGAATTTACTTCTGTTATTAAAGTTCGGCTTGTGCTTTACTGCTTTTGCTGAATCGGGGCTTTAGTCCTGATTTGCAACACCTTTGTTGTTACAGTCCCAGGGTTCTCTCTAGCAAAGATTGTCAGATTCAGTTGAACTACACAAAGCTACTTGGTTATTTTGCAATGTGAACATAGGAATAGGGTGAAACCACCAAACACATTTATATTTGTAAACTCATCTGCCTGTGGACTCACCCAGGTTTTCATTTCTTAGCCCATTTTCTGCCCTGTCTAGAACACAGCAGGGTTTTAAAATTGTACTTGTAATACTATTGCCTGCAGTCCGACCCTTGCCAGATCTCATAAACTAGGCATAGGCAGGCTGTGTTCATATTTGGACGAGCAATCTTGGGGAGAACACTCAGGTACTTCAGGAAGTGGTGCTGATTAAATAGTTTGCAATCTTCCCTCAGAGATGGTACAGAGCCAATGCCCCAGCATGATTTCAAGGGACAGAGTATTGCAGGAGCTGCCATCTTTTAGATGATGTGTAATGCCTCTGTCTTTACAAGATGTGATTATTACAGAGCCCATGGCATTTATCAGGAGAGTAAGGGTTTTACCTACTGTGTCCTGGATAATTTCTAAACTGAGTAATTATATTCCTTCTACCCAATTCCCCTTGAAGTTCCAGCTGGATACTGTATTTGCCACCTCCTGTCCTAAACCATTGGGTTGAGTTGTGCACTGTTAGACAGTTGTAGTATTTCAACTACATGGACAGGAAGGATGACCCAGAGGTCAGGGCTCTAGCCTGGGATGTAGAAGATCCAGGTTCAATTCCTTGCTTCACCCCTGACTTCCTCTATTAGCCTGGGCAAGTAATGTGGGGCCAGATTTTTACATTTATTTAGTTGCCTAAAGATGCAGCTAGACACCTAGTGGGATTTTCAAAAATGCCTGGGTGCTTAACTCCCATTGATTTCAGCGGGGAAAGGCTCCAATAGTTGGGAGCTGCAAGAACCTTTCCCCACTGCAGGGAAAGGCTCTGGCAGCGGGTGGTTGCAGGGAAAGGCTCCGGCAGCAGGGAGCTCCTATTTACAGAGAGTCTTTTCCCACTACCACCCCCTGCCAGAGACTTTCACTGCCACATGTAGCTACACACCACTTTTCACTGCTGCATGTAGCTAAATGTACTCTACATGCCACCATCAGTGTAGACAAGGCCTACGGTTGCCAGAACACATTTTCATCCAGTCAGTGAGAAAGTCTGGATGAGCATCTGGATGAAAAGTGTGATAGATACGCAAGATTATCATCAGTATAAAGGTTTTCTGCCAGTACTTCTGTCCAATAGGAATTAAGATGAATTATCAATAAATACGGACAAAAGCTATGAAATGAAAAATAAAACTGTATTATTATAATCTCAGCTCTTGATTTTCCCTATTTATCTTTCTGGTCCTGTTCACCTCCTAATCCATTTTGTTTAGTAAAAATGGTGAATAAATGTCTGGGGCTTGATTACTGAGAAAGGCTATTACTGTATTGGCTCCGAGTGCTCTTTAGGGAGTTAAAATGGTTCCTAACAAAGTATGAAGGTTTCTTTCAAATTTGCAGGCATCTGCCTTTATAAAGTTTGTTTCACTTGCCAAGATTTCAATTATTTATGAAAAAGTTAAAGTACCTTATTCTTGCTCCTCCACAGTGGATGGCATTTTCTTTAAAACAATGTCATTGTCTTGAGCACAATAAATAAAGAGTTGCATTAGAAGATTCAGTTTTTAAAATATATATATAGTGGCATCTGGCCTCATTTAAACCATCAAATTTACATTCAATTCCTTCGGGGATGGTTTCATTGCTTAATGCTGGCTTGGTGCCCTTTGAATGAAGCCCAGGATTTAATGCATGCCACCGCGTTTCACTAGCTGTATTGCTGTTCAGTACAGATGTACAGTAGGGGTACAAAAAAGCCTAAACCTTGGACTCCAAAACAAGAAGATTCACTTATGCAACTGTAATAGAATAGGCTTCAGCTAGGGGGTAGACCCAAGACATATGTCATTCTCTATTTATTCTTTATTTGTAGAAGTGTTTATGAAACATTCTGTGTGAGCTAGACAGGAAGTTATAAAATATTTTATGAGATCTGCACATGACTGATGGCAGAATGTCAATACAACAGTAAGGTCCTATTTAAATTCAAAGAGTGCTGGAAAATAATTGTTTGCAGAGTGATCGTCGTTTGATCAGTGGTACTGAATTTGAAAGGCATTACTTGTGTCCAATCCTGCAAAGTGCTAAGCATCTCCTGAGAAGTTCGGCGCATCATCTGTCAGCTCACACTGACTTCAGTGAGAGCTACAGAAAGAAGAGTGACAAGTGACAATTCATACTGTATGTGGAGACCAGATGATCGCTAATTAGAAATGCACTTTGCATTTAAATAGCTTTTTCCAGCTAAAGATTTCAAACTGATTTACAAATATGTTCATAACTTTTCCTGTTTCACAGGTAAGTAGACTGAGGTACGGAAAGATTAGGTGACTCAGGCACACTGCAAGTCAGAAATAGAGCTATGAGTAAACCCATTGTTTCCTTACTCTCAGCCCTGTTCTCTACTCATTAGATACACTGGGTATAATCCTGGCCCCAGGAAGTCAATGGCAAAACTCCCATAGACAGGCTTTCACCCACTGTCTCCCCCTCGTTTAGGTAATTTATAGCACGACAACTGACCTACAAATACTGATTCTAATATTAAAAAATCTGTGATGAGAATCAACATTATTTACCAATTAAAAGGATGTAAAGCAAAGCTGTTAATATATGGCATTTAAGTTGATCCTACGTTAGTAATTTTCATAAGTGATTCAAAATCATACCATATGTTACCTTCTTAATTTTTGTTTTAATGCTCATCTTTTTTCCAGGCTGCATATATTCGAGTGCTGTTACAGAAAACTGCATCAGTGACACTCACTCACTATTGCCCTCATTTATGTTAGGGAAGGAATCAGAGAAAGGACTGCGTAGCAACAAGAAAAAAAAATAAAAAATGAATATTCCCCAATTATGTGACTATCTAGCCTAGTCCAAGATAGGGAGACATAACCTACCTTGTTTTATTCTAAATTCAGCTCGCTGGCTTCTGCAGAGAAGTGAAAGGTTATTATATGGGTTTACTGGGAAAACCCAGATTTTATAAATAATTGCCTGTCAAACTGTTCAAGATAGACAAACATACAGCAGACCAACAAAAACATGATCTGTCATATTTCTGAGAGAAATGTATGTTGAGTCTTCATTCTCTGGGACTTTACGTAGACCAGTAAAAACTAAGCGCCAGTATTTTTCCTTCTTATGCATATTTTAAAATGTAAAATGTGGGAGAGAGACAGCTAAGGAAGGAATTTGGATTCCAGAACCCAGCGCCTGAAATGGTTTCTTCTGTCTATATGCCTGAAGATCGAAACCAAATACAATAAATGCTGGTGTCCTTTTAAAAAGTCTGGATGTTTACAGCAAGCATATAATTTTCCATGATTAGGGACGCCAAGAAAAATAAGAACGATGATAAAAAGAAAAGTTTAATCATACATTTCAACAAGCACAGATGGAACATCAGAAAACTTTTTTCTTTTTTAATATACTGTATTGTACACATTATTTTTAGTCCTTTACATTCAGATTAATTCCAGAAGGACTGGCATGCAGCAGGTAAAAAAGGAGGCAGTTTATGGATAGCAGGAATATTGGATGCACTGTGATTACATTTACAATGCTTCACAATTTTTTGATCACAAGGAAGAGACACATGTTTTTAGTTTAATTTTTTTTCACGAGTGGGTCCAGGTACTGCCCAATGAAAACATTTATAAAGTATAAGACTGTATCAGAAGAGTGGCAGGAGCTGAAACCTCACATACTAAGCTGAAAGGAGGAGACTGCTTACACTATATAGAAGTAATGCAGACAGTTGATCTCCTAGGTCTCCTGAGCGATCTGTCTTTCTTAAAGGTTTACTTTAGTCTTTAAGGCCCTGACTCTGCTTTGGGATACACTAGCACTGACTTCTGTCCCAGTGGGATGCCATAGGGGCACAGCAGCAGATTCTGACGCAGAATCTCGGCCTAAGCCTTTTGGTCTCCTCAAGCGTGACCTTGGTTACTTCTAGATGTGTATACTTTCCATGGGAAAAAATGAATGGGCTTGTGAGGATATCAAAGACTGGAAGCACAGAGAAGGGAAAAGGGGTAAAGGGAGAGCCAGAGTTTGGAGAAACAAAACAAAACCCCAAAACAAACAAAAAGAAAAAAACAAAGCGGAGCAACAGAAATTAAAAATAAATAAGGGCCTGGATTTTCTCCCATTAACATCAACAGGATCCGGTCCACGCAGCAGAGCACTTAAGCAGGGCTGTACCTTTAAGTACTTGAGTAGTCCCATTGAAGTCAACAGAACAATATGCTTAAAGTTACACACATTTAAGTACCTTGTGAACTGGGGCCAAAAGGCCAGATCCAATGATCAAATAAAGTCAATAGAAAGACTCCCACTGACTTCAGGAGAGAGAAGAGGATAAGAAAAGAGATTTCAATATTAAGAATTTACAGATTTCAGTATAGATGCTCCTTTGGACTCTAAAAATATTAATATTTAACTGAAACAAGAAGACCTGAAGTCATTTACCTGAAGTTTTCCTATCTGAAAAGCCTTCTTATCTGAACTTAGCTCATCTCCCCTCCTATGCATCATCCTCACTGAAAAATCCCTTGTTTGGCTAGACAGGGTATTATTCTGTTAGCATTGTCTAAGAAATTGATTTGAGAGGAATTAAATGCAAAACAATGCAGTTTTACTTTTGAAAAAACAAGGAAAGCATAAATAATCATCCAAATCCTTGGCCTCTTTTTGCCTCAAACCTGCTTTACAAAACAACACATCTATTAAAACATACAGACAAAAATAAAAAATGACACTGCACTTTAGATATGGGGGCTGACAGCAGTAAGCCCACTGCAAATTTCAAAATTGTGTGATCTGCATTCTTGTCCACCTACACACTATCCCAAACATCCTGCCATTAATTAGCTTAACATTCCAGCTAGTAAACAAGAATAACGATTGAGGGGGCTGGAAAAAGAGACAGAGTCAGCCAGTAGATAGTCACAACAAACCAGCCCACTCACTGGTACACAGACACATTAGAGCTTGTATTTTTTTTCTTCCATGGAGGGGAAAAGAAAATCACCTTAATATAACACTGTCTTTCCTGTCACTGCAGCCACATCCATATTAGCAGGCTAGAAAAGTCATCCCATTTCTGCAGTAGGCACTCTGTCAAAGAAAGAGAAAATCTGTAATGAATTATCACATCAACACAAACAAGGGAAGGAGGCAGAGCAAGGCAAGGCTTTCTTCCTGTTTTGTAGACTATTCTGACTGCAATCTAATAGTGTGCTTAATCTGAACATTTCTGGTCGGGAAGCAATGAGCAACCACTCTGTCTATTAAAAAATCAGTGTGGTTAACAAGTGGTTAGTGATTCTATTTCAAGACAGCAACAGATACGCAAAAAGATGACATTATTTTGTTAATTGCCTACAAAATATGTGGGGACAAAAAATATACTATTATGCTGAATCTGCTTGTCCTTTATAACCATGTGTTCTCTATTCACATCGCTCAAGAATCACTTCTAACCTAAAAATCTTAATAGTCTATAAATTACTGACTCATTACAGCTTTTCCAGATTTAATGTATAGTCTGGGCCAAAAGCTATATAAACAGGCACTAGTATATCCTCCCAAAACCAAATTAAACTTAAAGGAGTTCTGTGCAGTACAGAAAACTATGATCTCCCATATAGTGTAGCCTAGGATCAAGTCTTTCCACTGATAAAGAAATGGGAGGGTTAAACAGTAGTTGAGAAAGAGAATTTTAATAAGATACAGTGCTATATCTTACTAATATATCCTCCATATACTTTAAACATCTCCTCCTGAATTAATGCAGGAAGTTGTGCCTCCTTTACACAAAAACTGGACACCACAAGTTTTAAGGGGATATTGTCAAGTTAAAATGCATATTGTTGAAAAATATTTCTTTGTGATACTAATAACATCTTCAAATGAAAGAATTTTAAATGACTTTCCCCATGTATACTGTTGGTTTACTTTCCGTTTGTCACTCAGCTTGAAAAATGAAAACAGATTAGTCTGTTTCACTCTGCTTATACTCTAGTTCTTAGTCAGGTTCACTTTCTGCCTCTTATGTAGAGCCACATAGGAACTGTCATATATGATCAGCCCATCTAGTGCAACATCCTATCTCTGGCAGTGGTTATTATCAGCTGCCTCACAAGAAAGGCTAAAATGACCATAGCGGATAATTATGCATAACAAGCATAACGCTCCAATGTGTGTGAGGAGTATGAGCAGACACTGTTGAGGAATATATTTATCTCCATACAGAACTTTTTTCTCCACTGAAGTTTTTTAAAAATGCTAGAAACATTTTTATTTTTCTTAGTTTGGAAAACTTGGGACAGATTCTAATCTCAGTTCACAAAACCTAAATATGGGGCCTATCATTGTAAATAGATGTCTCTTTAGTTGTACCTATCCATTACCACCTTTGTGTTTCTCTGGGTGTTTATATATAAACTCTGAATTTATTTCCTAACTAATATGAGCGTAATCAATTTTTCCTCTTTGGAACTGGATACTGAATAATGGTGTTAAATGAGTACAGGGGTTAGTCTCAAGTAACTTTTTGATGTAAATTATATGTATATTGAATTGTAAGTGAACAGACTTAAAAACACCAATCAATTTCTATAAAGAGACGTTTTCAGACAACTGAATATGCAAACAGAAAACATACCAGCTATTTACCGTAGCACCCTCTATCATACAAGTCATACTACAATATATAGATTGAACAGTATTAAAATAAAAGAGAAGAACATTAGTCAAGAGGATACACAGCTAGGCATCTGACAAGACAATACCAGCACAAAACAAAAGACTATCAAAAACCCAATACCCAAACATGAACTATACAAAAATAGGCCAGACAATAACTTTAATAAAAGGATACAATATATTCCCACAACCACAAGCATAAACTCCCAAGGAGTTTGGATCTACAGCTTGCCCAAACCATTATGGCTGGCATTTTGAAGTCCATGCAAAAATAATGCTTTAGCTCCTTCACCTCAGTATTTTACAGAGTTTATAACCACAGTGACAACCTTTAACACATAAATATAATATTTAAGGCTACTGTGGAGTTTACATTGAGATAAATGAATCTGAGACTAATGTTGGATTCACATTAAAGATAAATGGTTATATTCTGTCCTGTTGGGGAAAGGATTTTTGGCTGAAAGGCAGACTCAGGCTTGGCTTCGATCACCTGGGAAATAATCAAGCTTAAAGTTTTCCAACATAGGCAACATTATATGGTTCCCTATACCCCTGAAGAGGTCATTTTAGAAGCAAGTTTCAGAGCAGGGAGGACATCATCTTCACAAAGCAGGACACTCCACTAGATTATATTTAGCAATATATTATAGTTAGTGTCTGCTAGAGCTAGGGCTGCAAATAAGTTTCCTACTTAACTCCGTTTTCACTCATGCCTCCTTAGGCTGAAATTTTCCATTCTTTAATCTCTGCCTGAAGCTGAAGTTTCCCGGAAAGTCTGAACAAAATTCCTTCAGCTGTTTTGGAGTTCAGAGAGAATGAAAACAAAACACTTCTCCCTTCCAGTGCCTGCCAAAGTGATTTTCATCTATGCACATTTTATTGAATAACTTATTTATAAATGAGTGACACTCATCTGCAGTGGTCTCACAGTAATTTACCTAAACACGGGCTGTACCTCAACCTCATTCTAAAGGGAATGTTTTCGGAATGGGTCCTTTATAGCAGCAGGGAGCTTGAATCACCCGGTTCCAGAGGAAAAGAGCACTTCTACCTAGTTCTGATATATCAGGACATCAGATCTAAACACTGTTATGCATAGGAAAGCTATTTTACAGGTATCAAATAGTCTGACTAATACATTTTAATCTCTAAGGTCTATGACAGTTGGATTCACAGTATTGAAAGCCATGGCTCTCCAGGCCAAGATAGGTGAAAAACAATGTCAACAGGTGTTTTCCAATTCTTTATTACAATTCTAAAAACATTTTCTCTTTTTTTTAAACAGGAGACCAACTATGGTGTGGCATAAAATAAAGGGTTTGGCCAGATTCTTATGTACACCAAGGCTACCTTATATCACTCTGGCAGCATACAGCGGTCTTGGTGTAAACGAAGATCTAGCCCTTTTTCTTCACTTGTTTGAGATGACTTGTAGAGCCAGTCCCTGGCTTCCCACTTCTAAGTAACATGGCAACCCCAAACTCATGCCAATGAGACCTTTATACCACACTATAGCCTCATGTATCCTCCCTACATGTATCTTTCTTTCTTTCAAAAGATTCACATCATCAATCTCTCAGGAAGAGTTACAGCCCTTAACTTATTTAAGCAGATTTATACTTAATAGCAAAAATGTTGATAGCAAAAATGTCCTTCTCTAGAACTCCTACTGTTACTCCATAAATGTAAGTCATCTAGCAAATTGAGTTTTTATAAACAGTATGAAATCACTGGCGTTAACTCTATGTGTTGTCAGGAGGAGAAAGGAAAGATCACTGTTGTGCTCTCTCTCAGTCATGTGCAGCAACTCCATTCCTTTCCCTTTGTTTGGATGAGAGGGGGCAGAACTGTTTGTCTAGCTAGAAAATGGAAGCTGCACACCATTATGATGCAGATTTAGAAACCAAGCCCGAGAAACAGGTATTCACCAAATGACTTCTTGAATGCTACAAAAAGGGCCTCTAGTCTTTTTGCCTTACGCATGTTTTTCTTATTCACATTAGCGAGAGATGTGCAAAGAAACAAAGGGAAGAACACCACTCCCATCCCATAATAAGGGCCCAGGGTCATTCAGAATGGAACACAACTTACCGTACATCCAACGGCCATCGCAATGTCACTTTATTGAATGGGCATCACTGGGTTTTTCAACACAGACATACTGAAGCAGTGAGTCACAGAGGAGAGCCTGAACCAAACCCAAGAATTTGAATACTCCTGAATTTGTAAGAACTTCAGATCAGAATCCTAACACTGCTGGATAGACCCAGCTCTAGTTAACTTCTATTATTGCATGAATTATTTCACTGCTGTAACATGATGCGAGAGAGACTGATACTGGGCTGAGAAAGAAACAGATGTGCCATGATTTTTGAATTGGTTGGCTTGCGTTAGATCTTTCACTGGGTAAAAACTGAAACATTTATGAGTAGCACACCCCCAGTGTACATCCCAAGTGCTAAGGTATACTGGGCCAAATTCTCGACTGGTGTAACTCTGCAGTTCCATTCACTTCAGTGGAGATGCACCAATTTATACCTGCAGAGAACCTGGTGCATTGTGTCACTGAAAAATTGTATATCTCTGAATTAAGGGCCCTTTCTATCCAAGTTGGGCAATAACTTTTTCAAAACTAGAAGGCTTGCTTTCTTGTTGTCCTTGTGTATGTGTGGGGGCAACTGATTTGATTACAAAGCATAAAGCGAATGGCAGACAGACACCAAAATCAAAGCGAAAGCCTTGGCTGAACTTCATTAGCAAGCACAAATAAATATAGGCTCCATATCTTGTTTGTGACATACCATGGGCCTTTCCTCCTTTTAATAATTTTGCTTTAACCTCTGATATTTGCATACATGTAAACTGAGCCACATGAGGTTAATTTATCTCTGATATGGGACTTGTGTGGAAAACTTTTTCATTAAATATTTCTCCTGCTGCATTTTTACAGCTTTACTGTGAAAAACAGGGAGGATTATAGCTCAGACAGTGGAAGCCTCTATTTGAGAACAGTGGAGGGAGCCCTGTCCTCTAAGTAAGAGACATTCTTGGATCAGATACTGGCTGGCAGGATGGAAAAAAGGATGTATCATTAACTTTCATTCCATTCCAAATAACCTGGAACCCATAAAACACAAAGATACCCGAATTTTAAATATGCTCTTTCCCCCCATTTCTTCTTTCCATTTTATTTGTGGAATGTTAACTTTGAAACTTCATAAGTCCCCAAATATCAAACAAGTCATTTTGGACAGATTCATAACTCTTTGAACATAGAAATGTCTACATTAAAAAAAACCAGTGATTAAAAGGTTACTCTTCTAATTTCTCCAGCCTGCTTCATCAAACCACATACAAAGAAGTGTCAGGTTATTTAGGGATTATAATAAAAATTAACTTAAGGGGCTAAGTATAAACAGCATTGTAGAGAAAAGAAAATCCATGTGCCATTTAGAATTAGTTGCTTCTGTTTAGGTCCAACTTAACCTATGTGGATATGAACTATCCTTACGAACAATACATATAGATACAAAAGTATAATACTGTATTCCTCTTTAATATAGGACAATAGCAATTAAAGCTCTACTTCAACTACCCCATGTTAAATCAGCAGCCATAGCACAGATGTTTATTATTATTCCAAGTATGTGTGTGTATTATTTATATAAGTGCCTAGTATATACTGTTGGCATTATACAAAAAATGAACAATAAATACCACATATGTATCCATGTGTGGCAATGCTGAGCCATCCAAATTCTGCTCTCTGCTGCATTCATGCATCCTTACTGATTTAATTTACGTTAGCATTGGATCGACAGTGCTGGAAAGTGTAGTATTGATCCACAAAATAGTGAGCTCATCAGAAGTGACCCACATATATGCTTCAACCTAGTCCTAGTCACATCTAGGGGTAGGCAAAAACTTCAGGATTTGTGCCTATTTTTTCCTTGACTGTTGAGACTGCTAATAAGCGTCACAACAGTGGCTTCTGTGATGTGGACATTTGCCCGCTAGGAATTGGACCGAAAACACCAGCACATTTTAGTAAGACAACCACAAGCAAACACTGATAAAAGTGCAGCCTCGAAAAACCACCCTTCAACAATCTGTAACAAAAAGCTTTTAACTGAAGTCAGTTCTGGGATTCCGCTTACTATCTACTGCCAATGGTATCAACTTTTTAATAGTCACACAGAACAGGGCTGCTGTATCTAGATGCACGTGTACCCTACCCAAGTCTGTTAAAGAAAACAGCCTACACCCCAAATTCAAAGTAACTTAAAAAAACACCTTGTTTTCTGTTGCTGAGAACAACAATTATAAAAAGCATTTTATTTTATTTTTAAACTAGAGACAAACAATGGTGTGGCAGAAAATAAAGGGTTTGGCCAGATTCTTATTTACACCAGGGCTACTTGTTTACACAAGGCTGCTGCTGAGAATAACAAAAAATCCCCAATAACAGTCTCTGTTCAGATATAGGACATATGAAAAACAAGGACCAAATTCTGATCTCAGTTACCCATTGATGTTGCACACGCAAAACAGTTGACTTTGGCTTGTGTACTGTCATTCAGCTAATTTTACCAGCTTGGAACACAGCAGGTAACGATCAAATGCTGTTTTCAGGGCTGTGCTGATATCCTCATAATGAAGGAAATTAAAGCAAAGGTATGATGGGTTTCTGCTGTAGTAAAAACTGGGGTCAGGGAGTAGGGGATCAATGTTTGCAAAAAGAAAAAGAACAAGACTGGCAGGGAGAGAAACATCATTTTAAGTTTCTCAGAGGGTACTGTAAACAATGGAGAGTGAAGGAAAAAATTGAACTATAAAGCAAAATTTGGCAGCATAGTAAATTGCAAAACAGACCTACTTTTCCAAAGTCCTTTCCATCATTGCCACCAATTTTAATAGACTTATTTGTCTGAGAAAGAGAAATTCTTTTGCATTGTTAAAGAAAATGAGACATTGCTTAGTATACTGAAAAGAAAAAAAAAAATCCTGCTCTGACTCTTATTTCATGTAGCCCAAAAACTTTCCCCAGCACAGTCTTCTTCGGGGTGAGGTATTAGGAATCCCCCAGGATTCAGAGTGGCTGGTGAGTTGCTTTACCACCGCTTCTCTACCCAAACCAGTACAGGAGCAGATCCAATGGGCCCACCCACTGCCTCAAAATCTCCGTCCACAATAGCACACAAGGATCCCCACATGGAGCTTCACCCCACTGTATAAGAACATAAGAAACGGCCATACTGGGTCAGACCAATGGTCCATCTAACCCAGTATCCTGTCTTCTGACAGTGGCCTGTGCCACATGCTTCAGAGGGAATGAACAGAATAGGCAATCATCGAGTGATCCATCCCCTGTTGTCTACTCCTAGCCTCTGGTATGAAAGTGATATGCACCCCTGAGTGGGCTATCAAGAGCTTGGCCTATCCAACACGTTAGAACTGCAATAGGGACACTCTGTATCCATAAGGGTGTGGGGCGGAATTTTGCCCCTTAACAATTTTACCTATTTATATCAAACTGGGTAGATAAAGAGTGCTGGAGTGATATGCTGAAGGGTCCTCTTTTGATATTTCTCAATTTGTTGGATTTAACTGTACTGCAACCATAACATATGTGTGGGAAGTTTATTAGATCCAAGAACAAGGTTAAAGTCTTGAGACACCTGGGGAGGAGAACTTTAATGTATGGTTGGAGTCTGAAAACTACCGTTTATAACTCAGAGCACTGTTAGAGATTTAGTCACAGAACTCCCATGTGAAAATGTACCGCAAACTTTTGGACCTCCTTGGACTTGCGACACAGATTAATTCTACATGAAATGGCCTGACTGGACTCCTCTTCAAGGACAGATACTTTTGGCCTTTCAAGGTTTCATTTTAGTTGCTGAAGGGGCTCAGGCTGTTACTTTGGCCAGCACAGAAAATAGTTTAATTTCTCTAGATGTCATTATGCCTCACAATCCCTGCTTGCGTACTGAAAACAATTTTCTTGGTAGCGAGACAGTGTGGTCCCGTGACTTGAACACAGGGGTACGAGCCAGGAAGTGCTGGGCTCCAATCCCAGCTCTGACACTTACTTGTTGTGTGGCCTCAGACAAACCACTTAACTCTTCTTTGTTTCTATTCCCCCCGTCTTTGAAATGGGAATACTACCATTCACCAACCCCAGTTCTGAGGACTGATTGATTACAGAGCTAATGTTTGCACAGCACTGAAAATACAGCATGCTATATAATTATTATTTTTATTAGATTATTTCTTCCCAGCAGTTCTTAAGTCTAAAATATTACATTTACAGAGGCAGATGTTGAAATCAGCATTAGAGGAATGGAACTTTGTTTGAAATGAAATTAACTGGTTTAGGAAAAACAATAGCTTATAAAAGGCCTTTACCTTTACTCAATCATTTCTTGGGATTTGATTAACTCCTTTTTAAATGTTAAACTGAAACACAATATCCACAGACATCTTGCACCATATTTCTTCCTCCCTCCCCTCCCCCCGAAATGTATTCTATGAATGGTGCATTCAATATATGTAATTTTGTATTCTTTCTTTTATGCGATGAATCATTTCAGCTGGGAAAATAAGACCCTGTCCAATAGCAGAGTGCAGAAAGTTGTTCTGCAAACAGAGAAATTTTCTCAGGCTCCAAGGCCGTTGCTGGTAGAAGCATTTGGGTGCGGCCAGTTCTATTACTGGTCAGCACTCATTACTGACTGATGCACTCTGTTTCCAGTGGGGTTCTTGTTCACCATAGCAGTGGGAGGTAAGAGGAGTTAAGGTAATGCATCAGTGGTTGCCAGTGGAGGAGATGGGAAGAAAAAAAGCAAAAGAAATATACTATTTCAATCAAAGTCAGAAATTTGTAGAAGTGGTTTTGGTCTCAAATATAAAAAAAATATTTATCCAAGAAACTCCTACTCGGGTGCGAACATCCTACTTCGAGTGGGATTTTATTTGGCAAAGTGCTGTGAAAGAGTGGAAGCTAATACAGAGCATGTCTATAAACAAATATATTTATTTAGTACAGATTGACACATTCACTAGAGTATTTCAATGATTACACGTGTAAAACTATTTCCTATAGTGGTTTCCTTTTGTGATTCCACTAATTTATTCAATTCCACCCAATTTTCATGCATTGAATGTTATGAGCTATTTCAGCCACCCAGACTGAAATGTGCATTTGGAGACTACATGCCTGTTTTTACATTTAATCATCGACACATAATTATTTGGTAATATTAGGATTTGAACTCCAATGGAAGCCAACCAACATTTTAATAGATTAAAAAAATCATACAGAATGAATTCTGCCCTGAGGAGAAGAATTAAGAGCCAAATCCTAAACACCTTTACTCAGGTTTTATTCACCCCTCTCAGGCAAAACTTGCATAGACTGCAGTTAGACTGATTAAAAACAGAGGAACATACATTCTGCAATCCTTGCTCAGGAAAAACTCCCTTTGACATTAACAGGAAGGAATTTTACCAGTCTAAAGACTGTGGTATTTGGTCCTGAGTAAGATTTAAGGATTAGTTTCTAAAATGGAACCAAATCTATCTTTCATAAGTATTTCTATACCACCGATTGCTGTAGACTAAGCACTGATGTAATTTATCCTGTAATACTAATCTTTTACCAGAAGTATACATTACTTTGTGACATTTCTAACAATTTAATTTGAGATGGACTGAAACTTAAACATGACACCTGACTCTGCCTGAACTTTGGGAGAGTTTGGATCCGGTTCTGAATTTTCGTTGTCGTTGCTTTGTAATAGGCCAGAACTGGAACACCACATCCAAATATCTGCAGCCTTTACAGCTAAGGCCCATTTCTAAATTAAACTCTAATCAGGCTTATTCCACACCAGTGGTTCCCCAACTTGTTCTGCCACTTGTGCAAGGAAAGCCCGTGGCGGCCGGGCCGGTTTGTTTACCTGCCGCGTCCGCACGTTCGGCTGATCGCGGCTCCCAGTGGCCATGGTTCACTGATCCAGGCAAACGGAAGCTGCTGGAAGCGGTGCGGGCCGAGGGACGTACTGGCTGCCGCTACTAGAATTATTTGATCTTCAGTTATACTGGGCACTTCTGATTAAGTGCTGAGGGTTACTTTTTATGTGCTATATGCTCAGCACTTTACCTACTGTGTGCACAACACAATATACCAATTAAAACTGTGAAGGCTGACAATTAAACACTAGTGGGACATCAACTCACCTATTCTGCAAGCTTTGCTTCCGATCGTTGACAACCATAACACAATCTCTCTCCCTTAAACAACCACCCAAATTAATTTAGCCTTGCTCAAGTATCTTTTCTGTTGACACACCAGACTAGAGAGTATTACATGTCAAAGTAATGAAAAGTATATAGTTGTGCAAACTAAGCACTGGATCATGGGATAAAAATAGCCTAAAACATAGATAAATTAGCATACTGTAAAATGTATGGAAAGAGAAGACCACCTCAATAATAAAAATGATCAGCTTGTCCACAAACACTGACTGATCCACTGAGTGGGCCTTTGTGATAATGTCCCATGCTTTTCACCATCTCCTACCAGTATACAATTAAGATCTTAGTACCAAGATATGCTCAAGAAACACCTGCATCTATTTTGTTAAGGACCAGATTTTGGATTGCTCTTTTCCAGTTGTGCAAGTCAGGGAGGGCAAAAGGAGTATTTTCCCATTTCCACCTCTCATGATGTGGATCACAGCTATAGTCTCCATGCTCCCTGAGGTACAGTGACTGCCCCCTGCAACTATCCCTGGGTTTGCAAGCCATCCCCAAAGGGCAAGTGTGATGGCTTTGCTGCACAAGGCAGCATCAACAGAACCACACAGAGATACAAAAGAATCTTTGTTGTACCCAATCCAAAGAGGAAGACTTTAAAAAAAAAAAAAAGACTCCGAAGACTTCTTAGGTATAACTACACCTCTCAGAATCCAGGACAGTCAGTCACTCATGGATGAAAGGGAGGAAGGGTGATGGGCTCTCATGTGAGGAAGGCTAGGCTCCTTCTATCTTCATGAGGGACCATCCCCATTCATAAACTGGTGAAGTTGCCTGAGAAGATGGGGGGAAATGCCATCCAAGTCCCTCTGATGTCTGGTTGAAGTTATCCATAAACTTTCCAAGTGTCTACCTGTCTTTCTACCATTTCTAATTTGTCCATCATTTTTGCAACATATCTCAGTTGTTCTGCTGAGCTAATGATCCACCATTCACTTCAACATCCCTCTCCTATTTACAGTATTTGCTATGTTAGTCATCACTTTACTGCACCGTCTTTTGAAGTGTCTGGGACTGGCCAATGTCAGGGACAGGGTAATGGACTATATGGACCCATTAGTTTGATCCATCATGGCAAAATTATGCTCTTAAAGAAAACTAGCCATTTTATATTTCCTTTGTATACAGCAAAAATCCATACGTTTAAATCTACAACTAGTATTTGTCTAGCAACAAACTGGCTGGGCTGTGAGATTCCCCTGGCTGACTGCCATTGTTCAATCATTTAAATATAGGCTTATGAATGAGGAGAGATGGATTACCCGCTCATAACTCCATCAAGGGCTTGTAGTGATATCACAACTCATTTTTAAAAATCATATATTGAAAAATATTTAAATCCTGTAGGAAAGATTTTTTTAAAATAAGTACTTCTTTGATGTAAGAACATTTTGATTTGTGTGCATGCTGACACCAGAACAGCTCGATTACTTTGTGTGCTCATTTATCATGAGTGCAAAGTTGATCTCATTAGGATGTGGGATTATTGCAGCAAGTATCTTTCACATACACTAATTACACTGACAGCAATTACTTCATTTCAGATTTTTGGGTAAGCAAAAACAGTAAGCAAATATTGTAAGTATGATCACTTATTTTGGTCTCAATAAAGAACACTTAATTAAGTTGAATCCCAAAAGGTAAGTTTTATTTAATTAAAAAAAAAGGGGGGGAGAGCTATTTCTTGAGCCACATTGAACGTTTTACTTTCACAGTAAAGCATACAGGGACCTTGTGGATCCAGGCTTGGGGCAAAGAAAGGGTGTGGTGCTTAAATTGCATTATTCCCTGTGATGGTGCAGTTCCCTTTTCCCTTGCTTTTTTTCACTGCACAATGGCTTGTGGTAAGACTGGAGTGTCAAGTCCAGGCTTTCAGCCCTACAGTAGCTCTGGATTTCCTGGCTTTTGTGGGTTTAAATCAGACCCTTAACATTACTTATATGCATTTGTTTTGGGTAATTGACATTAATTTTCAGGTTGCATCACTGGCATCAATCAGCAAGCTTCTCCAAGGACTGGAGTTAAGGGGCCACAATAAAGGGTAAGACATTGTTTCTTTTGTTTTATTTTTGGAAACATTTTAACTACCATATACTTTTCCACTTGCTGTTATATTCATTTTGCATAATGCAGTATAAAATGTTAGCGTCTGTCTTACTGAAAAGATTATTTTGGCATTTCTGCAAACGACCTGGATCTGGAGTCTGGTGATAATCAACATCTCTGCAAAGTCAGGTTGATACACTGGACCTACATAACGCTAAAACAGCAGAACATTGCTTTTCAGGGAGATACATTGCCAGCTACAGATGTTTTCCATATGGAACGTGGAAAGTCACAGACCCCCACTCATCAGTGTTCTCACCTCGTAGAACACATCCACAGACAACACTGCTGTAAGTGACATTCAGCAGCAGCCTCCATTACCATGTAGTGTGGAGGAACAAGTACATTTTCATTGCCAAAGGTAGGAAAATGCACTAGTGCAGTCTCTGTATTGTGACAATTCTGACATTTTCAACCTCCTATTTTGCTCGTGTACCGCATACCTATTCAAGTGATGGGTCAAGAGAAGCCAACGTGACCTTCTGAGGCTAAAATGTCAAAATCATCTTACTCTGAAGATGGGTTAACTGTTGCAGGAGATCACGTCAAGGTTTGAATGTTGAAAAATCGCAGCTGGTGTTCAACAAGAGCCCTACAAAAAATCCTCATGGATATGGAGCAGAATCTGTATGAATTACTGAGTCTGCAGTGAGGAGGACCTAAGGGAATTCAATAAGGCTAGTCCTATTTAACCAGCAAAATAGTGCTAAGTCAGATGTGAAAGCCTACCTGAGGTCCTCCATAACACATATATTTTGGGGTAGGGAGCAGTCCATGGTTACACCCAGACTTCATGTCATCAGGGCCAATGCATACTGCATATACAATTAAAATATACTTTGATACAGAGCCAGAACTTCAAAAGAGCGCAGAGTTTTATTTTCAAGTGCTCAATATCGACAACTGGGGCAAGATTTTCAAAAGAGCTCAGCTCCCACTTAGGCACCAAAATAAGAACCAGATTTTCAAAATTTGCTCAGCACCCAAAGCTCCCATTTGTAATACACGTGGCCAGATTTTCAAGAGCACAGTGTCCAAAGTGCACCCAATGTGCTGCACTCTTCTGCAAATCTGACCACTTATTTTAGAGCCTAAATGGGAGCTGAGCTCTTCTGAAAATCTGGCCCTGAATGTGGATGCTGAATGCTTTTGAAAATTCTGCCTATAGCATATCCATTTTGGGTCTGTATGTCCATAACTACACAAAAATATACTATTGTCTTGGCTCAGAGGAAAGAAAATTAATCAACACCAAAAATACTTCAAGTAAAAATAGTTTATTGATGTAAGCCTTCTGCTTCAGTCAATACTGCAGAATCTGAGAAACTATTTGTAGCCTGAGGCAATATTGTACTATTAGTGTCCTCCAGGCTAGGCAATAATTCTAAAGCCATACATATTTAGTAATGTATAAACTTTACCATGTAATAATTGGCACCATTTCTATAAAATTTAAAACTATGCTGGAGATTCTTATAGCAGACTAGAGGTTTGAGCCATGCTACTCTCAAATGGGAACTGTGTGGTTAAATTCCCTAAGTCGGCTTTGAAATTCTGAAACAATATCTCCTTTCAATTTTATTCTGCCTTCTTTCCCTTTTCTTTTCACCTTTTTCTTCTATATCTTGTACTTTTTCACAGGTCTATCATTTCATATCTGTTTGCACCCCTTAGACTGATTTTCTAGAATATGTAAAACACTCAACTTAACTGAAATCTTCTCTAACTCATTTTTCTTCAGGATATTTTCTTTTCTTATTCAGCTGAAAAGGAAAAATCGATGACCACACGCGCAAATATCTTTAATTCAACACTGCTGCCAGCCTTGTTGTACGGCAGTGAAATGTGCACTGATGAAGAAAGAAGAGCAGTGGCTGTCAGTAGCTGAAAGGGCAATGGAACGAGCTATGTTGGGAATCTCCCTTCTGGATCGCATCCCAAATAAAATGATCAGAGAACGCAGCGGTGTGAAAGATATTGTCGTGGAAAGCAGACATAATAAGATACGATGGGCAGGCCACACAGCATGGCTCACAGACAACAGGTGGACCGCAATCATAGCTGAGAGGTACTCACAAGAACAGAAAAGACCGGCCGGCCTCCAAGAATATGGGAGTGAGCTGTAGCTCACGAAAGCTTATGCTCAAATAAATTTGTTAGTCTCTAAGATGCCACAAGTACTCCTTTTCTTTTTGCGAATACAGACTAACACGGCTGCTACTCTGAAATCTGTATTGTGTCTCAGTGAGTCATCACTTTCTCCTGCTTCTCCCAGGTCTCCTCTCCTGTAGTTCCTGGATCTTACTGGCACCACCCAAGAGTGGGGCCACACTGTGACTGGATCCTAGACCAGTGCTTCTCAAGCTATCTGATGTGGGGGACCTGCAATTTTTTTTTCCAATGTGCGCGCAGACCGGCAGCCGATGGCTTGCGGACCAACACCAACACCACTTTGAGTAGTACTGTCCTTGACAACACCTGCTTTATCCTCTCCTGCAGGCAGTTCTAGTTCTACTGCAGTCCCATATTGCTAGATTTGCGGAAAACTGGACGTATTGCTTATCATGTGGAGCAGGAGGGTTATGGCAGCAGAAAAAGCAGCAGTGAGAATGGAGGAGAGTTTAACCATCTAGTAAAGGGTCAGGATGATTATAAAAGGAACATTTTTGGAGGGGGCGGCTAGATATTTCTCATGGGGGAACTGGACACAGTTTAGAAGCAGAGGAGTAGGGGCACTTCTGATGGGGAATTGGTGAGTTTTGCAACCTGGAGCAGGTCACATTGCTCGTGGAGAGCCAGCAGCCAGGGAGGGTATTGGTAGCTGGGGTGCAAGTTTTTCTAGGGTTGCTGACACATAGAAGCAGCCAGTCCTCTCCTTCTCCCTGTGCTCTGAGGATGGGATCTCTGGAACACTTGAGGTTGGCTCATTAGTTTTCTCCTTCTTGTGCTACAGGGATGGGGTTCCATAGCAGAGAGTCCCCGCAAAGCACAAGGGAGTTGCACACTCCCCCCATATAGAGGTTCAGGCTTAGAACCCAAACATCAGTGGAGAATGCAGTTTTTTTATTGGGCCCTTTGCTTAAGGAGAAAAAACAGTGGGGAAAAAAAAGACACACACACCTGATGCCCAAGGAAAGCATGTTTGTGCCTAATCCACTGCAGCAACTGGTCAATAACAGTTCATATTCCTGAAAATATTGCCCTCGTAAATGCTTCTGAAGTCAGTGAAAAATTGGGATTTCTCCCTGCTCTGGAACTAGACTAATTCACAAACTGCACTTTATAGCAAGTTTCTATTTGTTTTTCATGAATCAGTATTAGCTGGTTGTCTGCAGCATTTCCCTTTTCCTTTGTCTTCAGCCCTCATGGGTATGAGTCAATGAGCACTGTGTAATTAACTCTTATGGAGCTCTTTGAAAATGAAAAGATGTCACATACCAGGGTATTCTCTCTGGGTGAAATTCACCCCTCCAAATAGGGTTTAAGTGGTGCAAACCCTTCTACTGGCTGTCTGCCCAGGGGTGAATTTCACCCACTGGGCAATCAGTTTTAAGTGGCTCCTCAACCACACCATTTTATTTAGTGCTCATAAGAGGTGCCAGACTGACAAAGAACTGAGTCCTTTTTTTTATCCCCACAGAACAATCAGTACAAACTTCCCCATGCTCCCCCAGTGAAGTGTCTCAGTCTCAATGGGAAAGGAGGAGAAAGTATTCCAGTCTCCATTACCGATTCAATCATTGGCCTCTCTGCTGAAACTACCTACCAGGATGCCAAATGGGGTGCTGGTTTTGTGTTGTGGATATTTTTCAGCAAAGCATTAGACTGAGATAACCAATTCATTCCTCATAGGCCACTCTTCTGTCTCTACTGACTTAGGCTGGATTTGAACAGGCAAACAGATGAGAAAGGCTCCCTTGTCCATTACCCAATACAGCTCTGAGAATTTGTTTCCCAGATACCATGCAACTTGCTCAGAACAGGTTTGTCAAGTAACATTCGCTATAAACAAATGATATCAATATTCCTTATCATATGCCACCTATTCATTTTTTTTTTCAAAGTGCCACATAATGATTTCCTTAACAGGGCCCTCAGTTAAAGCACATCAGATTTTATAGGTCAGAGAGAGAGAGATCAGTTGCAAAGTCAACCAATAATTGAAATAAAATATCCAGTAAAAGACGTATTATTTACAATAAACAAAAATAATTAGATATTCAGATACAATTTATTGCTACAATAGCCTAAATTAGAAAACTACTTTAAGTGATCATCTTCTAGATGAAAGGAGTATGCATAGTAACCAGCTTTGTGCAAAATATGTGTTAAAGTAATGTACAATTAATTCATGGCTTTCTAAAAAGTTCAGACAGTTCAGTATAAATCCAAATGTTCCTTAGTAAAAGTAGCATTTTTTTGTTTTGGTTTGTTTGTTTTCCCACTGTCTACATAAAAACTGTCTAAGCCGGATGCTCCAACTAAATACATGGAAATAAAATTTTGTATAATTAGAAGGCTTCACTCACTCTTGTTTTACACCTGGGTAACCCCATAACTGATATGGAGCTACTTTTGATTTACTTATGAAAACGGGGGGAGGACGATGGCTTCAAATTCAAACACTGACGGAATGCATTTACAACATGGAGATGTTCTAAAAATTGCAAGTTGAATAGTCTTTCATAGTAAGCATTCCTTCCTGGGTGCATGAACATTAGGTATTTTAGGTTAAGAACATACTATCATTTAAGTATGCTTTGAGCTGTGGTAAAAAATACATATATTTTTCACATGGCGACCATCTTTAGCAAGCAACCTTTATCTTTCCAGTTCTCATGTATGTTCCACACATTTACTATCAAGATTAGAGCTGCATGAAGTTTTCCCAATTTCCAAGGAATTTTGTTGTTGTTGAAAATTTGATTAAAAATATCCCCCCAAAACAAACAGGATAATGGGTCAGTTTCATTACTGGTTTCCTGCCAATGCCTTTTCAATATGTTGTAGAAGCTGAGGAAGAATGAAGCCATATCTTCAGAATTGGTTTTAATTTATACAGCATTCAGTGATAGTCATATCCTTGAAGTTTCCTTAAAACAATGGTAAATGGAGTGTTTCATTCACAGAAGTTAAAATGGGAGGTATAATTCCAAATTGGACCACTGAATGAAGCTGTTCATTGTGGCTCCCATCGCCAGCAGATCAGCTGCACCACTCTAGGAAGCAGAAGAGTGGGTGTGAGCACAAAAGCTGAAGGAGAATTCACAGTGGGATTTAACACTGAGGGAAGTGAGAAGAAAGGGACTGAAGATGTAAGCAGATTAATGGGCCCTTCAGACAGGGTACTTTCCCCCTTTATAGGGCAAACTGTTGGACAATCAGAGCAGCTCAGTCCATAGGGTTTTCAGGGCAAAAAAGGTTCATAAGAGCTCTGTAACAAAAGGAGAGGCCTGCCATGGGAGAAGCTACCATACAACTGTTTCAATCTTATTGCAGTAAAATTCTGTTCAGCCTCTCCCATGAGTGTTTTTGTGCTAGAATATTCCTCCCAACTCTCCCTTCCATTTAGAGTGCAACAAAAAAGCCCATCAAAAATCATTCACAAAAGGAGAGAAAAATTGCCCCTACAAGTATGTCCACCCAACTCCTCAGCTTCTTTCTAATCCTATCAGATCAACACCTCTTTTAGCCTTTCCGTTTGTTATGCTATTGGTCCCCCCTTCTTGAACTTTCACTTGAAAAAGGAAGACCCCCAAATCTTATCAAATTTTGTAAATCTCCCACCTCTGACCCAAACTCTTCTGAACTTTGAAAAGGTGTGGTTACTTTTTTCAATTAATTTTCATTTTTGTGTGTGTCTGCCTGGGAGCAAGAGTGAAAGTGCTGAAATATTATGAGAAAGGCTATTCTCAGGGGATTTTTGCCCTATCAGAAGCAAATCCCATCACAAATACCAAAATTTGTTCTCAAAGGATACACAGTTCAATTCTGCAGATCCAAAAGTTTCAGGTAAGCTCCAGTGATAGCGAGCTTATCCAAATCAAACTGATGAACCTTTTGGGGTTGCCCATTACTAGACTAGGAGCAAGCTTGGAAATGAAACTTGAAACAAGATACATTTAATCCTATTTTGGGTTTTGGACCCATGGGAAAATCAACTGATAGATGAATGAACGTTTTGCCAAATTTACTTGCTGTCATTGGGTTCCTGACACAACTAAGTGGGAGCTAAATTCCAAATGAAATGGGAACTCTGCAATTTTGAAGATCTCCCATGACTATCTGAAGGCAGTTGGCCTTTGAAATATCAGTCAAGTGTTGCTGCTAGAACTATTCTGCAGGTGCTAGCTTTCTGTTCGAGGCATTCACAGCCCTGCAGTAGCATAGATGGGTGCCCAGAGAACTCATTTTTACCATATTTCTCCGCTCTCCTTTTTTAATTTAATGTTGTACCGTCACTCACTTGAAATACAGAATTAAAATAAATAGAATTATAACTTTACTAAAGAACCCATAATTGAGGAAGTCTCTACCTTTTTAGCAAAAGAAACATTAGGAAAGGGGGAGGGAGAGAGAAAATAATCCTACTGGATTCTGGACAAAAGATGTGACATGTAAAGGAAGGTAAACATGCAGGGTGATAAAGTAACAGTAGGTGCCTACATGAAAAATATAAGACTAAGGTGATATATTTTAACCACACAAGTCACAGTAGCTACCAACTACTTTCCTTAAGTTCTATAGTCCATGACCACTGGCGACGGATTAAGATCCTTACAATTGCACTTAGCCTTTCGCCAACATTTTTCCATATGCCCTCATGGGCTGGTGCACATATGCCAATATTCAAAATTGAATTTAATTGTACTCTTTGCCCCAGTGAAGGCCTCACCTTCTTACTATCCCTGCTGGTATAGTCATTTAGGCCTGGAAAGATACCAATTGTGATCATTGGTTCCATATTTCATTGTCAATGCTGGGAATCAAACCTCAGTCATAATAATACCAAGAGTTAACACACCCCAGCGCAGCTGTGCCAGCTCAAACCAGTTATTTTTTTCTGGCTCTGTGGTGGTTTAAGTTTTCTTCCCCTCCCCCGATCAGGGACACACATGGCTGCCCAAAAGCAGCAGAGCATTTCTACCAAAATTACTCTCCTTTAGTAACAAGACCACAAAAGACTGAAACACACATCACTGCCTGCCACCTCCCTATTCTACTTGATTGTCTTTTAATAGCTACAATAAAGTTGTGCAAGGAAGTAATATTCCACATCCCTGACTCTCCAGGGCAGAATATGGACAATCCCTAAGGAAAGTGGGACTTAGCTGAATCTGCTACTTTATGACTAAAACAGGAAGTTCGGTCCCCTTTTATTGTACCTTTTTTTTTTTTTTTTGAAAGGCTGCCCAAACAGTTCCAAGTTGGGTTGAGGCAAAGTTATTGATGTCAAGGAGCCAAGATCTTTCGCTATGGTTTGCTGCATGAGGAAGGAAGAAAACTGTTTGTGCTCAGCTGTCCTTTACTTCTCCAGCCTAGCTCTGAGCCAAAGAAGCAGGAAGAGGAGAAAGATGAATAAGTGAAAAGGGACAATGTTTATCTTTTAACAAAATCATAATGTTCTGCTCTCAACCCAAGCAGCCAAAACTTGCTATTGCATTTTTAAGACAGATAGTCTCTTCTCTGAGAGACGACAGGCTAATTATAGTGCTTCTGCCAGAGGGAACTCACACATGCAAACCATTATGTAAAATATAATTTTTTTCTTTAAGAATGCTCAAGATCATTAGACATGGTTTTTTCAATGCTAGAAAATCAAGCCAAAAATGAAAGTAAACAGTTTCAAGTATTTGCAACATAATTCCCTCATGTATTTATGGAAATATAGTAAAAAGCGCCCTAAAATGTGGTTTGACATTTCATGCTGTTCTGTTTTGCTATTTTTCCAGTTCTCAACATTTGCCCTCTTGTCCTGTATCATTTCAGTTTCACTGTAGTTTGGAGCTGAGGATGGTGGTAGCCATGCACATTCACTGCAGAACATTTCAGCCTTGATTCAGCTAATGAGGGACAAGAAGGAGCACAAGAAATTGTAAATTAAACAACCTCTTTATAAATTAAATGTAGTGTGGCATGAATGTAAATGTGAGGCATACAAACATGACAAACCCTTCACTAAGATAATTAGGTGTACAGCATTGCTTTCCCTAACAACATACTATGCTAATTTAAGGCTAAAGCGATTATCTAGTTCATTTAACAGTTAAGTAAGTAACCTCTTATAAAGTCTGCAGTAACTTATGGGAGATCTATTACTTATACTGCTATATGAATCTCTTGTTGTTATAAGGAAAAAGTCTTTTGGTTCACTACATCATAAAGCCAAAGAAAAATATTTTAGTAGGGAATATAAAAATCTTAGTACGAAGAAATGGGACGATCCCTTTACTCTATCTTAACCAAAGCTCATCAGGGTGTAAGTATGCAAATTGCTGTTTTTCCTTGTTTTATACATTGTACTTAATCTTTCTTGATACTATATCATCATCCTTGCCTATTTAGTGCTGGTGTCCAGGCCATATAGATAACACTGCTACTAGCAAGCAAGCCTCCAGCCATCATTGCCAAAACATTATTCATCAAACTAAATGAACGGCATGCTGGCCACTCAGACACTTTTGGGGAGAAAAGCCATTCCAAAAGGAAATAACATTGTCCTTTCCAAATTTGCTTCAGTCCAGAAGAGTGGGTTTAATACACTGTTATCCCCTATAGCATTTGTTAGTTTAATATGAATGAGGAAAAAATTCACCAGCAAGTTTGATTTACAATGACCATATTAGATCTAAAATGGATTCAGCTTTGTCTTAATGAGGAGGAAAACAAAAATACCCACCCCCCACTATCTAACCTTTCCCTATCCAAACTAATAGTTACTTCCAACTTTTATTTGGTTTATAAAAACAAAGGAGTATTCAAGCTTGTAGGTAAGCAGCAGCATGGTCTAGCTGATTAAGAAAGCAACTGGGTGCCATGAATTCCTCAGGTCTAACCTGACTTTTCCACAGCCCACTTTCATCCTTTGCAACATTCAGATAATACCTATCATTACTTCACAAAGGTGGTGTGAGAATGTACAGCTCTTAACAAACAAAAAGTTCTAAGTATGTCCCTGCCTTTTATTTAAGTAAGTTGCTTCCTGGGATTTCCACTGTGTGACAATGGCCCCATTCCCCAAAGCACCTATCAGTTGTCTTCTCTATCCTCCTCTCAGGCGCATAGGGCACCCGTCAGTTTCTGCCATTTATTTTGGTCTTGTGTTGGTGTGTTCAGGTTTCTGAGTATCATGTTGATGGATCTGGCTTCTCTCTCTATTGGTCGACGTAATGTTTCTCTAGGTCGCTCTCTTTTCACTTTCCAGGTGGTGTCCATATTATCACTTGCCATAAAAGTCGTGTTGGTGGCATCCTTAAAGCTTTTCCTAGAAACTTCTTATTATATTTGATGCGTTAGATTGCTTTGCTCTACTTAGAATTTCTGATCGTGCAAGAAACTGTTTCCAATGGATTCTGAAGATCTTCTGCAGGCATTCTGCATGTGCTTAAGTGTTTTTCTGGTCTGGGGCTTAAGTGCAATTTTTGCTGTAAACATAGCATACATGTAAGACTATTTCCATGACAAACCATTAATATAGGATGGATAGGTATTAGAGACTATTTGGTTGAGTAACTGATTATTATTATTCTCATGTCACAACTATAACACAGCGAATATTTTGGTATGTAAGTTATTTGTTTAAATTTGTATTTAGAGCCTAAATGTACAAATAGCTCAACTTAAAAACCAAAAAGTGGCAAAGCTCACAAAATCAGTTTAACATGTTTCAGCAAACTGTATTTTTTTTTACTACTGGTGCCTGGACATATGACATTTGGCATTCTATAAATCCCTAACATAGATGTGTTTAAAAGCTGTATTTTATTAAATAGGCAAAATGTGCCTTTCCATATATCCTACATACTGTATAATTCGATAAGGAATGCCCACGTAGCTTAACTTTAGAGAACAATCACACATAAAAGACAAAAGATACTGGTCCAAGGCAGGAGGCAAAAAGAGGTTAAATCAGTTAGAAACAGGTTTTTCCTTGGTTTTAACTCATAGGTGATGACATAAAACCCAGAAAAAATAGCTCTGAGTTGAAAATTATTTAAATTTGCCAGCGCCAACCTTTTCTGGAAGCTTGCCAGGCCTAATTTGGATTTGGGCACAAAGTTTGCACAGCTCTAACTTTAACCTGCTGCAGCCTAAAAAGTGGACTAGGTAACAGACACAAAGATATTCCACATAATTCAACACAACTGACAGTCTGTTCTCAAGGTACCCAGCATAGACTCAGAATGCTTTAGTTGTTTCACTCCAGAAGAGGGTGGTACTGTGTCTCTATTAGTGAAGGAATCCATGATAGAAATGCCTTACCTACCAATGTAATGTTACACGGGATAATGCTCACAAGAGGGAATATGACCTGTTTTCTAGGACGGAACCTTTTCAGAGATGTGCTTTTTATTTTTTATTTGCAAATCTCCAAATTCAACAGTTTTTTAGCCTCTATAAACTTTCAGATGGAAAGATCCAGTATTTGGAATAAATAATGTCTATGCTTCATCTTCATTGCAGGGCATTTTCTGTCAGAAGAGTGCTATATCCTGACTACTGAAATACACAGAACACCTTTGTAATAAAGCTATCTCACTATACCATTCAAAATGTGTCCGTAATGAGCTTAGTGCTTAATAGAAACATAAAAGGACTTAGGGAAAAGAAAGAAAGAAAGAACAAGAATTCTGACAAATGTGTTGGCTGGAAATGCCAATACCTCTCTTAGAGCATTGTCTGACAGTCAAGGTTTTTTTTTTTTTAATATGTAATCGTATTTCGTGAAAAATCATAATATTGAAACATAAGTACATTTATCTTTTCACTATTTTTCCTGACTTCTTCCAAAATTAAGCTGGTTATTAAAACATAAATGTAAATAAAAATGTTCTGCATTAAAACTTACCTCTTCTTTTTCCTCTAAATCATTGTTTGCTCACACACATTCTCATAGCAACAGACTGATGTCACAAACCAAGTGCTGTTACTTCATCTGATGTATGCAGTAGCATAACACAAAATGAGTTATGAGAAAATGTTATTGAGCCTATAAAATATACCTCTAGCAGTCAAACAGAAGTTTTGGATAATGTCTTAATTATGATGAGCATAAGGCAAGGAAACAGATCACACTAACGTATACCAATGAGGTTAAATACTTTCTATAAATAATATTTATAGGTGTACAGTGCTTTTCATCAGAGGATCTCAAAGCACATTTTAAACATTAATCCTTCCAATGTCCTTTGAAGAAGATAAATAATATTCCCATTGTACAGCCAGATGAAAAGGGATGTAACTTGGACAAAGTCATATGACAAGCCAGTAGTAGTGGAGAAACCAGAAGTTCTGACTGATGGGCCCATCCTAACCACTAGAAAAAATTGCAGCAAGCAATATGACATGGCAATGGGGAAACTGGGTGAAATTAATTCAGACCTACTGTGGTCTTAAACGCACAGCTGAAGGCCTAATGTTCTCAAAGACACTACTTGTGAATTAGTGGGACAAAACCTTCACAATGAGAGTGCTTTATGGCAATTATAAAATGTTATTTGGACGGTTCTAGAGCAGGGATGGGAAAATGTTTTGGCCCAAGGGCCACATCTGAGTACGGAAATTGTATAGAGGGCTGTGAATGCTCATGAAATTGGGCGTTGGGGTGCGGGCTCTGGCTGGGAGTGCAGGCTCTGGGGAGGGGCCAGAAATGAGGGTGAGGGAGGAGGCTCCGGGTTGGGGCAGGTGGTTGGGGTGCGGGGGAGGGGAGGACTCTGGCAGGGGGTGCAAGCTCTGGGGTGGGGCTGGGGATGAGGGACTTGGGGTGCAGGAGGGTGCTCCGGGTTGGGACTGAGGGGTTAGGAGGGCAGGAAGGGGGATCAGGGCTAGGGCAGGGGGTTGGGGCGCAGGAGGAGGTTAGGGGTGCAGGCTCCGGGCAGCGCTTACCTCAAGCAGATCCTGGAAGCAGTGGCATGTACCCCCTTCGGCTCCTAAGTGGAGGTGCAGCCAGGCGGCTATGCACACTGCCCAGTCTGCAGGTGCTGCCCCCGCAGCACCTGGAATCAGCGGCATTTCCCAGCTCCAGCTCCTATGCGGAGGTGTGGTGCTAGCCAGGCAGCTCTGTGCGCTGCCCTGTCTGCAGGCACCGCCCCTGCAGCTCCCATTGGCCGCAGTTCCTGGCCAATGGGAGCTGCAGGGGAAGCACTTGGGGTGGGGGCAGCGTGCAGAGACCCTGGGCTATCCCTACATGTAGGAGTCAGAGGGAGACATGCTGCTGATTCCAGGCGCTGCGCGGAATGGGGCAAGCCCCTGTCCCTCCTCCCTAGCTGGAGCACCAGAGTGGAGTAAGCCCCAGACCCCGCTCCCCTGTTGGAACTCAAGGGACAGATTAAAACATCTGACGGGCTGGATGCAGCACACGGGCCATAGTTTGCCCACCCCTCTTTTAGAGGAAGGGGATACAGGTTCCTATTCAATGCATTGTTATTCTATTCTGTTATATTGGATATAAACTGTTCAGGAAGGACAGGCAGGGCAGAAAAGCTGGGGGAGTTGCATTGTATGTAAGAGAGCAGTATGACTGCTCAGAGCTCCAGTATGAAACTGCAGAAAAACATAAGTGTCTCTGGATTAAGTTTAGAAGCGTGAGCAACAAAGGTGATGTCGTGGTGGGAGTCTGCTATAGACCACTGGACCAGGGGGATGAGGTGGACGAGGCTTTTTTCCGGCAACTCACGGAAGTTACTAGGTCACAGGCCCTGGTTCTTATGGGAGACTTCAATCACCCTGATATCTGCTGGGAGAGCAATACAGCGGTGCACAGACAATCCAGGAGGTTTTTGGAAAGTGTAGGGGACAATTTCCTGGTGCAAGTGCTGGAGGAACCAACTAGGGGCAGAGCTCTTCTTGACCTGCTGCTCACAAACCGGGAAGAATTAGTAGGGGAAGCAAAAGTGGACGGGAATCTGGGAGGCAGTGACCACGAGATGGTCGAGTTCAGGATCCTGACATAGAGAAGAAAGGAGAGCAGCAGAATACGGACCCTGGACTTCAGAAAAGCAGACTTTGACAACCTCAGGGAACTGATGGCCAGGATCCCCTGGGAGAACAACATGAGGGGGAAAGGAGTCCAGGAGAGCTGGCTGTATTTTAAAGAATCCTTATTGAGGTTACAGGGACAAACCATCCCGATGTGTAGAAAGAATAGTAAATATGGCAGGCGACCAGCTTGGCTTCACAGTGAAATCCTTGCTGATCTTAAACACAAAAAAGAAGCTTACAAGAAGTGGATGATTGGACAAATGACCAGGGAAGAGTATAAAAATATTGCTCGGGCATGCAGGAGTGAAATCAGGAAGGCCAAATCACACCTGGAGTTGCAGCTAGCAAGAGATGTTGAGAGTAACAAGAAGGGTTTCTTCAGGTATGTTAGCAACAAGAAGAAAGTCAAGGAAAGTGTGGGCCCCTTACTGAATGAGGGAGGCAACCTAGTGACAGAGGATGTGGAAAAAGCTAATGTACTCAATGGTTTTTTTTGCATCTGTCTTCACGAACAAGGTCAGCTCCCAGACTGCTGCACTGGGCAGCACAGCATGGGGAGGAGGTGACCAGCCCTCTGTGAAGAAATAAGTGGTTCGGGACTATTTAGAAAAACTGGACGAGCACAAGTCCATGGGTCTGGATGCGCTGCACCCGAGAGTGCTAAAGGAGTTGGCGGATGTGATTGCAGAGCCATTGGCCATTATCTTTGAAAACTCATGGCGATCGGGGGAAGTCCCGGACGACTGGCAAAAGGCTAATGTAGTGCCCATCTTTAAAAAAGGGAAGGAGGAGGATCCTGGGAACTACAGGCCAGTCAGCCTCACCTCAGTCTGTGGAAAAATCATGGAGCAGATCCTCAAGGAATCAATTCCGAAGCACTTAAAGGAGAGGAAAGTGATCAGGAACAGTCAGCATGATTCACCAAGGGCAAGTCATGCCTGACTAATCTAATTGCCTTCTATGACGAGATAACTGGCTCTGTGGATGAGGGGAAAGCAGTGGACGTGCTGTTCCTTGACTTAGCAAAGCTTTTGACACGGTCTCCCACAGTATTCTTGCCAGCAAGTTAAAGAAGTATGGGCTGGATGAATGGACTATAAGGTGGATAGAAAGCTGGCTAGATTGCGGGGCTCAACGGGTAGTGATCAAAGGCTCCATGTCTAGTTGGCAGCCGGTATCAAGCGGCGTGCCCCAAGTGGACTGCCCGGTCCTGGAGCCAGTTTTGTTCAATATCTTCATAAATGATCTGGAGGATGGTGTGGATTGCACCCTCAGCAAGTTTGCAGATGACACTAAACTGGGAGGAGAGGTAGATACGCTGGAGGGTATCATAGAATCATAGAATATCAGGGTTGGAAGGGACCTCAGGAGGTCATCTAGTCCAACCCCCTGCTCAAAGCAGGACCGATCCACAATTAAATCATCCCAGCCAGGGCTTTGTCAAGCCTGACCTTAAAAATTTCTAAGGAAGGAGATTCCACCACCTCCCTAGGTAACGCATTCCAGTGTTTCACCACCCTCCTAGTGAAAAAGTTTTTCCTAATATTCAACCTAAACCTCCCCCACTGCAACTTGAGACCATTAGTCCTTGTTCTGTCATCTGCTACCACTGAGAACAGTCTAGAGCCATCCTCTTTGGAACCCCCTTTCAGGTAGTTGAAAGCAGCTATCAAATCCCCCCTCATTCTTCTCTTCCATAGACTAAACATCCCCAGTTCCCTCAGCCTCTCCTCATAACTCATGTGTTCCAGTCCCCTAATCATTTTTGTTGCCCTCCGCTGGACTCTTTCCAATTTTTCCACATCCTTCTTGTAGTGTGGGGCCCAAAACTGGACACAGTATTCCAGATGAGGCCTCACCAGTGTCGAATAGAGGGGAACGATCACGTCCCTCGATCTGCTGGCAATGCCCCTACTTATACATCCCAAAATGCCATTGGGTAGGGATAGGATACAGAGGGACCTAGACAAATTAGAGGATTGGGCCAAAAGAAATCTGATGAGGTTCAACAAGGAGAAGTGCAGAGTCCTGCACTTAGGATGGAAGAATCCCATGCACCGCTACAGACTAGGGACCGAATGGCTAGGCAGCAGTTCTGCAGAAAAGGACCTAGGGGTTACAGTGGACGAGAAGCTGGATATGAGTCAACAGTGTGCCCTTGTTGCCAAGAAGGCCAATGGCATTTTGGGATGTATAAGTAGGGGCATTGCCAGCAGATTGAGGGATGTGATCGTTCCCCTCTATTTGACTTTGGTGAAGCCTCATCTGGAGTACTGTGTCCAGTTTTGGGCCCCACACTACAAGAAGGATGTGGAAAATTGGAAAACATCCAGCGGAGGGCAACAAAAATGATTAGGGGACTGAACACATGACTTATGAGGAGAAGCTGAGGGAACTGGGATTGTTTAGTCTGCAGAAGAGAAGAATGAGGTGGGATTTGATAGCTGCTTTCAGCTACCTGAAAGGGGGTTCCAAAGAGGATGGATCTAGACTGTTCTCAGTAGTAGCAGATGACAGAACGAGGAGTAATGGTCTCAAGTTGCAGTGAGGGAGGTTTGGCCAGCACATCCACTGTCCCGCCACTGCGCTCTACCACGAGGCTAACCAGAGTGCGGGGACAACCTCCCCACCGCAGTTTCTTCTCCACTGCAGAGTCCTTGTCAAGAATTCCAAAGTAGAGGGGAAGAGGGTGAGTTGTGGAGCACGCACAGGGGGACACATCTTGAAGAGCCAACATTACTGCCCAAGGTGAGTAACTTCCTCTTCTTCTTTGAGTAGTGTCCCTATGGGTGCTCACTATAGGTGACTCCCAAGCAGTATCCCCAATGGGAAGCTGGGGCTTTTGAGTTGAGTCTGTTATGGATGACAATACTGCAGAGCCGAAGATAGCGTAGAAAGCAGTCTCTCCAGTAATCACATAGTGTTCTACGAAGCTATGTGCAGATGCCCAGGTTGCCTTTATCTGTCGGTATCATTGCTTCGGTGCCTATGCCCATCAGGTCCTTAGGCGCAGCAACAGTACCTGATGCTTCAGGTCCTCGTGAACTATGCGTACCATGTTTAGACTGTCTTGGTACTGATGATACCAAATGTGCCAGTGATCTTTTTTGGCTAGCTTGGGGCTCATGGCCCTCTTTTGTGAAGGCTTATCTGAGGGGTCCACGGCTGGTTTCTTTGACCCATAGTCCTTAGATATCAAGGGCTTTGGGGAAGATTTGTGTCACCTCTGTGATTCTTGGCACAGGTCGAGGAAGGCTGAAGAGCTGCCTCCATGAGCAGTAGTTTAGTCTCACTTCTCTGTCCTTCCGAGATCTGGACTTGAGTTGTTGGCAGAGATCCTGCTTTTGGGAAATGTGGCTTTCCCCGAAGCAACGTGTACAGCAGGAATGTTTATCTGCTACAGGGATGGCCTCCTTCCATAAGAGGCACCTCTTATAGCCTGGTGAAATGGGCATACCCCACGCTGGGGCAACCCCAGACAAAGGAAAAAAAAATAAAAAGTTTTTTTTCCCAAAAGAAAGAGAAAATAAAGAAAGCTCCACAACTAAGAAAGGGATTAACTAGCTATTGAAGTGCAAAGAGAGAGGTAACGATCTGATGAACGGACTGCTAATAGCTCTATCTCTTGCCAGGGGCAGTTGGAGGAACTTGGGGGGTGGAGGGTTCACCCACATGTGCTGGTTAGCCTCATGGCAGAGCATGAAGTGGGGACGACACATGCGGGCTGAGTGGACGTTGCTACCAAAGATCTCCGATCAGCTGTGCAGGGACGCAAGTGCACTTACAATGGAGCACCCATAGGGACACTACTCAAAGAAGTTGTCAAAGGCTTTGCATTTAAAATTGTGCCAGCTCCTCATGTTTTAGAGCTTTACTGATTTTAATGCCAAATAAGGCTGTTTAAATATTATACAGTAATTTAAATAAGTAAAATATCAATCTGCTCTAGACACTAATGGAAGTGCACATCATACAACACCCCAGACTCACTTTACTATTTCAATATGGCAAAGAGGTGTTAGCTCGTAGTGTAAAAATAGGCCTATCTGTAAAACAGGATAATAATTCTTGCCATTACCGTCCATGTTTGGATTAACTGGTTAATGTTTGAATAGACAAAGTGCTATACACATCAACATGCTAAGTATTATTACTACTTGGAGGGTTCTCACTGAAAGTGTATTTTCAAGATGAATTTCAGTGTGCAGATGGAGTTCCAAGTACAGCATTAACATGGAAGAAGGCATAAAAATGAGAGTGGGAGAAGAGTGAACTCTAAGATAATTTAAAGTAATAACCTACCCATACAGCTTCATTTGTTTTCAGAAAAAGGTGGCAGATGATGATCAGGCCTCAGTTATTCACACCTTCATCACTTCTCAGCTGGACTACAGTCGTGTGATATAACGGGCATGAAGCCCTCAGCTCTTATGCAGAATGCTGCAGCATGTCTCCTTAGCAACATGGGCTACCATGAACACATTGAGTCTGTCCCTCACGTCCTACTCTGGCTTCCCATAGGATTTTGAATCAAGTTCTGGGATTCAGTCCTTATCTTCAAGGTGCTCCAAGGGCTGGGCCCAGGTAAGTAGAAGATCACAAAAGCTCTGAGACGAAGACTGAGGTTGAAAACTTCACTCCTCTGACACAATGGAACTTTCCACAATAAGAGTAAAACTCATCTGTGAAGGAGACAAATTTTCCTTTTTGGGCAGTATGAGACTGTGGAATGGTATCTCCCAGGAACCTAAGGTCCATCACAAACTTCACCATCTTCCACTCCAAGTGGAGAGGAACATTTCTTTGACCTGGCCTTCTCTAACATAAATACATTAAAAACTACATATTTAAAAAAAAAAAACCTACCAAAACAAACCACTCCACTGCACACTCTTCTGTCCTCGGGAGAGGAAGGAGAGAACAAGATGTGACAAATGTGTAGTCACGCTGCTCAATGCACTAATGGAAGGCGCTCAAATACCACGAGGATAAGAGCAGTATAAGAACAGAAAAGAATCCTTCTGGTCACAGAAAAGCATTTCCTTTCCATGCAGGCTTCAATGTAGTATCAAATTGTAACAAAACTCAGTTAAACATTAAGGTACCTGACTGTCAGAAGGGCTGAGCACCTATACCTCCACATGAACATAAGGGGAGTTGAAGGGGCTCAGCAGCTCTGAAAATCCCAGTCTTGGAGTCTGATTTTCAAAGTATTCGAAGAGAATTAGGTGTCCAAATCCCATAGGCTCCTTTGAAAAAATCTCAGCCCAAGTAACTGGAAAAAGAGTTTCCTACTTGAATGGCTTATTTAATTTGGAAAATAATTGCAGTCAAAATGTGTACACTTTAGTTGCCAAAGCAGTTAATTATTCTGTCCACATGTGAAGTTTTTCTTTGTTTGGGGAGTGGGATAAGAGGCAAAACAGGTATCTATGTGATGCTGGTAAGGCTGTGTTTATGTGCTGATAAGGTCTTGCTCCACTAATGAGGAGAAAAGGCCTTCAATTCCTGAAAACCTAACTATTTTCTCTGACGCAAACCCTTAGTAAAGCAATGAAACATTAAACTCTGCCTCCTGTCCTTGTGTATCAGAATGGTCCGACTGCTATTTTGAGCCAAATTGCCTACAGGGATGCAGACATAATATTGAATTTAATATCTGGAACTGTTCTAATTTGTTTTTTGTTTATGAATCAAACTGATGAAAACAAGCAGGTTGAAAGATTAAATAAAACCCATACACCCAACGTGTCCGTCACTTGACTAAATAACCATTTCTTGCCTGGAATACTTTGTTAAGTTAGATCGCTATCAAAAACAATATAGCAGAAATAGAAGGCGTTAAGAAACAGGCAATGAAAAGGAATAGAGGCCTGGGGTGACTTCCACATGAAAAGAGAAAAGGTTAGGACCGTTCAACGTAAAGAAGAGCTGAATAATAGGGGGACATGACAGAGAAAATAATGACTAGCAAAGAGAAGGTGAAATAAAAGAAGAGCAACAGGACAGTCAATAAAATTGAAGGGCAACACGTTTAAACTGGCAAAAGGAAACTTTTAAATTTAACCCATAATTAGCCTGGGGAACTCATTGCTACTGGAGATTATTGAAACCAAAAGCTTAACAAGATTCGAAAAATATTATCCATTTATATGGATAATCAGGATTATCTTCAGTTGCAGTAGACAAGCTACTTTTTTTCCTTGAAGGATTTTTATTGACAAATATTGGGCCCCGGCAGTAATGTACTGGATTTTGTTTCACAATTTCTTCTTCCTCCTCACATCCCTCTGGTCAAAGAGGGACCTTGTTCATGACGCTTCATTCACTATTATAATTATTTATTATCTCTGAATGCTCAAAAGTGCATGAGACACTTCAAAGAAACAAGTACTCTGCTCCCTATCCCAAAGAACTCATGGTGTAAAGTTAGATGTGAGGGGTAAGGGAGAAGAAAGACCAGGTAATAATAATAAGATCATGCAATTAGAAGATGACAACTTGCAACTGAATCAAATATGTGAATATCCTATTATTCTGCTGCCCCATAGCCCTCCACCCTCACTTAGTTCGTTTCACTTACCATCATATCTTGCCTGTTAGACTGCAAGGTCTTTGAGGAGGCACGGCAATTTTCTATATGTTTGTACAGCACCCATGGCTTGAAGGCTCTACTGAAAATTAAAATTAGGGTTTGTGTTTCTCTCTGCCCCATCTTTAATTCTCACTACTGAGAGAAAAAGGCAGGCTTTCCTAGCTTTGAACAGCCTGTGCCTGAAAAAAACAGTTACCTACCTTTCATAACCATTGTTCTTTGAGATGTGTTGCTCATGTCCATTCCATTCTAGGTGTGTGCGTGCCCACATGCGCGACCGTCGGAGATTTTTGCTTTAGCGGTATCCATAGGGTCGGCTGTAGTGCCCTCGAGTGCTGCACGCATGCGTCGGTATATCAGGCACCGCCAGCCCTAAGCCCTCTCCGTTCCTTCTTGCCAGCAACTCCAACAGAGGGTGAGGATGGTGGGTAATGGAATGGGGATGAGCAACACATCTTGAAGAACAGTTACAAAAGGAAGGTAACAGTTTATTCTTCTTTGAGTGCTTGCTCATATCAATTCCATTCTAGGTGACTCACAAACAGTGTCCCTGGTGGTGGGCTTGGAGCTCACGGTCAGGTGGTTTCCAGCACTGCTCTGCCAAAGTCAGCGTTGTTTCGGGCTTTCTGGGTGCGTGCATAACGAGACGGAAACATGTGGATAGACAACCAGGTAGCAGCCCTGCAGATATTCTGAATTGGCACCTAGGCCAGGAAGGCTGCTGACAAAGCCTGGCCCTAGTCCAGAGGGCAGTCACGGTTGTGGAGGCACCTTTGCCAGCTCATAGCAGTATTAGATTCAGGCTGTAATCCAGGACAAACATTGGGCGACTTTGGGCGCAGACATTGGGTGATCTTCCATTCTGTATGCCACCGCAAGGAACAACTGTGTTGACTTACGAAATGGCTTGGTCCTGTCGATGTAGAAGGCAAGCGCCCTCCAGACATCCAGGGCATGTAATTTGTGCTCCTCTTCTGTTTTATGAGGCTTTGGAAAGAAGACAGGTAAGTATGGCTTGGCTGGTATGAAACTGTGAAACTACCTTGGGTAGGAACGCTGGATGCGGCCGCAACTGGACCTTGTCCTTGTAGAACACTGTATAGGGCGGCTCTGAAGTAAGTGCCCTGATCTCAGAGATCTTATGGGTGGACGTTATTGCGACCAGGAAAGAAACTTTCCAGGAGATGAGGAGGAGGGAGCAGGAAACTAGAGGCTTGAAGGGAGAACCCATGAGCTGCAACAGCATGAGATTCAGGTCCCAGGGTGGGATGGGATCCCTGATGTGTGGGTAAAGACGCTCCAGACCTTTAAAAAAACAGACCATCATGTCGTGAGCGAAGATCAACCTGCCCTGGAGCGGGTGTGTGTGTGTGTGTGTGTGTGTGTGTGTGGAAGGCCAAAACAGCGGCCAAGTGGACTTTGATCGATGACAAGAACAATCCCTGGAACTTGAGGTGCAGAAGATAGTCCAGGACAGCCTGCAGCAATGTCTGCTCAGACAGGATACCCCGGTCCGAGGCCCAGCCCGTGAATGTCTTCCACTTGGCCAGATAGGTTGCTCTTGTGGAGGGCTTTCTGCTACCCAACAAGACCTGTTGGACCCGGGCCAAGCATTCACGTTCTTCCACATTTAGTCACGCAGAAGCCATGTTGTCAAGTGCGGCGCCACGAGGTTCGGATGCGGAAAACTGCCGTGGTTCTCGGACAGCAGGTCCAGCCAGACAGGCAGCTGCAGCAGGGTGGCTACCGAAAGGTCCATCAGCATGCTGAACCAGTGCTGCCGAGGCCATGCAGGAGCTATCAGGATCAGATTTGCCTTGTCTTGTTTGATCTTCATAAGGACCTTGTGGATTAACTGCAATGGTGGGAAGGCATATAATCAGAGCCCCCAACCACCGGTGCAGAAAGATGTCTGACAGGGAGCCCCTGTCTAATCTCCAGAACTAGCAGAACATGTGGCTTTTCCTCTTCTGATGGAATGTGAACAGATCCAACTGGGGAGTTCCCCATCTCCAGAAGATCACACTGACCACCCCCGGGTGGAGCGACCACTCATAGCGAGATGAGAAGCTCCTGGGTGAGGCGATCTGCTACCACGTTCTTGGCCCTGAGCAGATTCGCAGCCACCAGATGGACGGCATGCCACACACAGAAGCCCCAAACGCGGAGAGCTTCTTGGAAAAGGGCCAAGGACCTGGCCGCACCCAGTCAGTTGATGTAATACATCACTGCAGCATTGTCTGTCAGGACCTGCACCACCCTGCCCTTCATGTGGGGCAGGAAAGCAGGCCAGGAGAACCGCTTGAGCTCCCTGACGTTTATGTGGAGGGACAGCTTGTCCCGCGACCAGCAGCCTTGTGTGCTGAGCTTGCCCAGGTGAGCTCCCAGCTCCGGTCCAAAGCATCAGAAACCAGGATCAGCGATGGGGCCATGGCCACAAAGGGAACTCCCTCCAACACTGATTCGGGGCTCAGCCACCAATCCAGGGACGATCGGATGTGAACCGGCACCCTGATCATCCGGTCTAGATTGTGTCTGTTGGGGATGTAGACTGACACCAACCAGACTTAGAGTGGCCGGAGATGACGCCAGGACCACGTACGTACATGCTGCCATGTGGCCTAACAACTGCAAGCAGATGTGAGCAGTGGTGAATGGATAGTTTTTCACATGGGAGATCAGGTCCGACATGGCCTGGAAACGCGCCTTCAAAAGGAAGGTTCTGGCTCGTGTGGAGTCGAGAACCGCCCCAATGAACTCTATTCATTGCACCAGCCTTAAGGTTGATTTCTTTTCATTTAATAACAGGCCCAGGTTGTGGCAGGAGGAATGAACCAGATCGAGGCTCCTTTGCACCCAAGATCTGCCCTTGATGAGCCAATCGTCGAGATATGGTTAGACCTGAACCCCTTGATGCCTGAGTTAAGCAGCCACTGGTGCCATACATTTTGTAAACACCCTTGGGGCAGACGAGAGACCAAAGGGCAGAGCCATGAACTGGAAATGGCAACCGCCCACCACAAAATGGAGGAATTGTTTATGACCTTGGAAAATGGAGATATGGGAATAAGCGTCCTTCAGACTGAGGGCATCGTACCAGTCACCCGGATCCAGAGAGAGGATGACTGAGGCCAGGGAGACCATGTAAAACTTCAACTTTTTGAGAGACTTGTTGAGGTGCCACAGGTCCAGAATGGGTCTTAGAACTCCTTTCGCTTGCAGGATTAGGAAATAATGGGACTTTCCCCTCATGTCCCAGTGGACCTCCTCCACTTCCCCCAGGTGCATGAGGTTCTTGACCTCTTGAATAAGGAGTTGCTCATGAGAAGAGTCCCTGAAGAGGGACAGGAAACGGGTGCTGGGGGTGGGCGTGACTGAATTGCAGGGTGTAGCTCCGAGATACAATCTCTAGCACCTAATGGTCCGAGGTGACCTCCAACCAGGCCGAAAAGTAGGGATGGTAGAAGAAAGAATGAGGCAAATCCAGGGAATTGACGTGGACATCTCTCTTGATCGCACCCTCAAAATGAGTGCTTTGGGCCCCCGTGAGGCTTTGGCAGGCCAGGTTGTGCAGGGGAGCAGGAGGAGGAAGGGCAGCGATGACCAAAACTCATGTCTCTATCCCTTCTTGCATTCCCCCGTCGAGGCTTCTTGGTGGGAGGGGTGGCTGGAGCTGCTTCCTCACTGACTGCGGCGTATGCAGACCCAGCGAGCAAAGGGTGGCCTAACTGTCCTTCAGTTCGTGCAGCCTCGTGTCAATCTGTTCTTCAAATAGACCATTCCTATAAAAGGTAAGATCCTAGATCGAGGCCTGCATCTCTCGGGACAGGCCAGCGGTCTGAAGCCAGGAGCTGTGCCTATGCCATCTGGAAGGAGGACCTTGCAGCTGTCGGACCCGCCTCCACCACTGCCCCGCATTCCTGGGCCAAGTCCTGGGGCAGTGAGTCCTTGAAGTTATGGAGGGAGTTCCATAAGTTCAAGTTGTATCTCCCCAAGAGAGCCTGGTGGTTGGCCATGACAGCATCGCGGAGATCAACACAACCTCAGATGCCCACTCGCGCTGGTGCAGGGTTGAATTTCCTTTCCTAACCAGAGGAAATACCTTCCGATGACCATGGAGGGGCTGTCAAAGCTTGTGTCTCATGGCTAGCTGTCACCACAGGAGACCAGTACCTCGAGTAGGAGGATCGGGGCTGGGGGATCGGTACTGTGACAGAGACTGCTCCCACTGCTGGGATCTGTGCCGGTGAGACAGCTGGTGGGAGGATTATTGGTGCCGGCGGTAGGGTGACCAGTGCCTTCCTCTAGGCGACCCGCGTCAAGAGTGCAGAGACCGTAAGCATGGTGCTGGCAGTGTAGGATGTCCTGCAGAAGACAGAAGAAATCTGTGGCGTGGAGACACGGATCACCCGGCAGACCACACTGCTATGCTTCACTATGTAAATCTATATTTGAGTGCATGTTGCTCAAGTAAATACATATTGAGGCTTGTGTAAATTTGTATTTAGGCCCTTTGTTTTATAACAATCATCTTTAACCCTCTTAAATATGTATTTTAGTGCACTAATTATGGTATGCAGTTTTTAGCATGTGCACTATTTAAAGGGAAGACATAATGAAATATTCTTGTGTGTGTGTTTCTTGGCTAAATAGTTTAAAATCCATTTTAAAATGCATATTATTTGTTCAGAAAAATACAATATGCATTCCATCCACGTGGAGTACAATTTTCAGTATATTTATTATGTATATGACAAGGACAAAAATCAATTTAAAAATCAGGCTTCTAGATTAAAAACCTTTTACCACCTATTGTTATAAGTGGACACCTAAAATAACTGCAGTTTAAAGACAGAGGAAAAATATTAATCTTTTTCCCCCCCAATTGCATACTTTGTCCATTTGACAGAATTTTTTATATAGTAAAGTTCACTTTTTCCCCTGTACAGTGAGTTTCCTCTTTGTGCAGGTCTTTCATACGGCAAAAGGGAAAAGAAACATTTTTCAAAAATAGGAAAATATGACAGCAAAATTGACAAAAGGACTCAGTGGCACTTTACTACATTTTTGGAACCAGCTAGATTTCAAATTGATGGTGCCCCTTTTACAGGCACTCAGATGCCACAATACAAGAACCTGAACACAACACTTGGATTATGGTAATTACATGCATTATTAGTATTGGCATTAACTGTGAAAACATATATACAATACCTCACATACAGGAGCCATGGCTATGTCACCACAGTGATGTGGTATATATCATCCTATTCTTAGGTTAGAAAATAACAAAAAACCCTCAGATACTATTGTTTGGTCACTGTTAGAAAATGTTAACTTCTTTATTTTAACCACTGTATCATAATACCTTCTCATGTAAATGCACTAACTGGTACTTTCTGAAAAATGGTGGTTAAATACATAAATCCCATCCAAACTGATTACTGACCTCCCTTAATTATCAATCTAGTTGTGAAACAAGTCAGACTGTGAATAACAGTGCTAAAATGTTTTTTGTTTTTTTTTACAGGATTTCAAATGGGGAATATACCTTCGTAAGTAGAATAACCTTGTCATAACTCTCCCCACAATACTGTACTTAAAAGACAAGAGTTCACATTATTGTATAATGGGATGATAAATCTCTGAAAACAACAAAAGAAAGTAAGTTCCTGAACTATAACCAAAATGCTCTTATACACCATACAAACTGGAAAACACATTGTTCAAAAAAACGTGTAAGAACAGTTATGCACTTTGTAGAGCGACAAAAGACTTGGTAAATGACAGGTCTGGAGGTATACGGAGAATGCTGCTGATTAAAGGTCTGGTATTCTGCTGCCTGGCAGCAATAAATTCTGACCTGGGCACCAGGGACTGCCTCAGTTTTCTCTTAAGCGTTCTCCTCTGGCAATCCCAGGAGCGTCAGTGACAGGTGCTAGAAGGAGCTACAACTAGCTCCTTTTTGCTGCAGGGGTTGCCACATAGCAAAGGGTGCGGTGGGACTACGGACACATCTTGAAATATTCCTTCTATCTTCATCAGGGAGGAAAAAGTAAATCTGCCAAATTTAGGCCTAGAAAAATATCCACAGCTGAAGTGTTAATGCCTGAAAGTCAACGCTTTGATGAAAGAGAAGCAAAATGTACATAACAAGCAATTCGGATTTGAATAATTTGTCATGAGAAGCTATCTGAAAAAAATGACCTTGGAGCCATGAAAAAACTGTTTACCAAGTTTCACTCTGCTTACGTTTTTGTTATGGACATTTTAATGCTAAGCTAAATTGAGAAATGAGCCTCAACAAGGGGTGGGCCATAAGATACGTTATCAGGCTGTCGTGAAGCAACAAGCACATCCACCCACTGAAAGCAACAGTCTGTTATGAAACTCCCTCAGGAAAACCCTGGAGAGGCTTTCAGCTGATCCGAGGTTTTCACAATATTGATCTTTCCAGACATGCAAACTCCTGATCTGAGCCATCTGACACTCACTACAGGCTGCTGAGCTTGGGGCTGAAGCCCCTTCACAGCATTCTTTATGCTGTCTCCCCAGAATCTGATTAGTTTGAGTGAGGCCCTGGATTGATCAGTGACTCACAATTTCCAAAGCATTGGTATAACGTGACAGCCAGAAAAAGCATGACCTTTAAACAGCAGATCCACCACAGATGAAGGTTTCATAGGCAATATAGCTTATTTTTATCACATTTTTATCCTAATTGTACACTGAGATCAAATGATGATGGATTAATTGAGATTCCTGACAAAAGCCCAGCCTACACTCAGATGGTAGACAAGACAGCTACTATGACCAACTAGATCATGCTAGACTAGCTTCCTGGGTAGTCTCCAGCATGCTTGTCAGGGGAAAAGCAAAACAAAAAACTGTTCACACTGATCAGGAAAACTGCACTAGACCATGGTTTCAACCATAACCATATTGTGGACAGGGTCAGTTTTGCTAGGATTATAAGGGAAGAGTAGGAAGAGTAGAAAGTCACATATCTATTCAGGGGACACAGTCATAGGACCTAATCACATCAGCCACGCTATCAGAGGCTCGTTCACCTGCACATCTACCAATGTGATATATGCCATCATGTGCCAGCAATGCCCCTCTGCCATGTACATTGGCCAAACTGGACAGTCTCTACATAAAAGAATAAATGGGCACAAATCAGACGTCAAGAATTATAACATTCAAAAACCAGTTGGAGAACACTTCAATCTCCCTGGTCACTCGATTACAGACCTAAAAGTCGCAATATTACAACAAAAAAACTTCAAAAACAGACTCCAACGATAGACTGCTGAATTGGAATTAATTTTGCAAACTGGACACCATTAAATTAGTCTTGAATAAAGACTGGGAGTGGATGTGTCATTAAACAAAGTAAAACTATTTCCCCATGTTTATCTTTTCCCCCCTACTGTTCCTCACATGTTCTTGTCAACTGCTGGAAATGGCCCATCTTGATTATCACTACAAAAGGTTTTTTTCCCCCTCTCCTGCCGGTAATAGCTCACCTTAACTGATCACTATTGTTACAGTGTGTATGAGAACACCCATTGTTTCGTGTTCGTGTGTGTGTGTGTGTGTGTGTGTGTGTGTGTGTGTGTGTGTGTGTGTGTGTGTGTGTGTGTGTGTGTGTGTGTGTGTGTGTATCTTCCTACTGTATTTTCCACTGCATGCATCCGATGAAGTGGGTTTAGCCCACAAAAGCTTATGCTCAAATAAATTTCTTAGACTCTACGGTACCACAAGTACTCCTGTTCTTTCTGTGTATATGGAGAAAACTCTGGGGCTAGAAATGGAAGTGTGTGGATACAGCTCCCTTTGATGTAAAGAAATCTTCCATGATATCTCAAACTGCTTGAATGTATTTAACATTTGAAATGATAAATCCCACAAAACCTATATTTATTTATCTGAAATCAACAGAAGTACCTCATGAAATATGAAGTGAAATCACTGACATCACATTAATGTCAAAAGTAGTCCACTACTAGGTCAATGAAAGATTTTAAGAATTACTGATTTTCCCCCTCATTTTTATCCCTCTTTCTCTTCCATCTCAAACATGGAGATCAAATCAGTTCCAATGTCATTACAAATGACAGTAGTTTGCTCATGATATTTTAACAATTCACACTCTATATAAACATAACTAACTACATTTTTCCTCCAAATAAGCCATTATGTGGATGCTTATTCATATATGCACTGAGACTGCAAATACAAGGAACTGTTACAATGGTATTTATTTTTTGTTGAGTTCCTATCATGTTAACATCTAGGTGTTATTTACAAAAAGTAAAATCACATGAAATTATATACAGTCTACCTAAAAAAGACACAAGCCAAGTTGACAGTAAACTCTTTGGGGCAGAGTTTTTTGTGTGTGTGTTTTGTGTGTTTCTGTAAAGCATCTCACACACTTTTGGGCAATAAATTGGCACAGGCAGGAAATTTTCTGCAGCCAGATTAAGACCATATTGTCAGACTATGTGGGGAAAGAAACTTAATCACAATACTAATCAACTAACTAAGTACCACAGCAAATGTCCCAAAGATTGCCTTATATAGGCTCTGATTCTGGAAGGTCATACAGGCAGATGGACCCGTGAGCCCACATGGAGCATCAATACAAATTAATCAATAACAAACAAACAAGCAAACAAAAAAAACCCCAATCAGCAGGGGTTTCTCTGCACCCACGAGGATCGGGGCCATATTCATTACGTACTGATTCTGACCAGATGTGCTTGTGATGGACTGACAATACTGACACTGAATTTTCTTACTTTTGTTGGTTTAAGATAGATTCTTCATATTACTTTATTTTTTAAAGAACATATCTACAACGTTTTCTACAAAACAAGGAAACTCCATGTATTGTAATGGACAGGATTTCCTTCCAGTGAGGGACTGTATCTTCTGTTTCCCCATTATGAATAAAAATATTTAGTCCTTTACCTAAATATATAAATTGGGAAGACTGCCACTGATTTTTAAAGGACTATGCCATAATAATGGACTACACTTCTGATATTAGTCACAGTGAAAAGATGTTATTTACAGTAAGTTTTGTTGATGATGAGGATGGCTATATCCAAGTAAAGGAACGCTTTATTGGTCTCCAGTCTGTGGACAACTCTACCAGAAAAGGCCTAACAAAACTGTGTATGAACATTTTGAATGAGTATAAAATAAAGCTTCAGGACTGCCGACAATGGCACAAACATGAAGGGAAAAAACAGTGGCGTCCAGAACCTTTGCGCTGAATCCAAGAGATTTCTTCATGCCCTCTGGCTGCCATTCCCTCGACCTGGTTGTGTCAGATGCAGCGTCATCTTCTTTAGATTCAGTATCTCTCTCTGGTGTACTGCAAAGGATATACGTCCTGTTTTCAGCATCAACTACCAAGTGGAAAATCCTCACGGACAATGTGACAAATCTGACTGTGAAGCCACTAAGTGACACTCGCTGGGAAAGCCACATTGACAGCGTAAGGCCAAGGCTGGAGTCCAACACAAAGCACAAAGCCTGGCAAACCAGATCACTGACTTCAATTTGGCATGATATGCTGTTCCAAGTAAACGTTGCAAGCAAGGCATTACAAACTCAGTGGATGGACATTGCGACCACTATTACTTTGATGAGAAGCTGCCTCAATTTCAATGTGACCTATAGAGACAACAGATTTGAAGATGCCCATCACTGCTGTCAAAGAAATGGCGGAAAACTTAGGACTTAAGCCTGTCCTCAAGTAAACTCATATTCATTGGAAGAAGAAACTGTTTGGTTATGAGGGCAGAGACGAGGTGATGGGGAAACTCGGAAGAAAAATTCAAGAGGGAGATTTTTTGCTCGTTCGTTGACGCTGCTTGAGTGTCCATCATAGAAAGGTTTGGACAAATGAAGCACCACAAAAAGACCCGGGGTTTTTTGTATGACCTTAGTAAGCTGCCAGCAAACAGGAAAACATTCTTGAACAATTGTATGGACCTTCACTGGATGCTGACACATGGGGACTGTTCAGATGTCAATTATAAAGACCTCTCTGTAAAATTGGACAACATTTTGCAGCACGGGCATTCCAAGTTCTCCAATTCATTCACAATGCAGAGCTGAAGGACACTTTTTCTAAGGTGTGGATAGCTTTGAGGATTCCGCTCATGGTGCCGGTTACAGTCACGAGTGGTGAGTGCAGCTTTTCGAAGGTCAGGCTCATTAAAACATATCTTCGATCAACGATGGCCATAAGAGACTGACATTGCTTCCTATTTTATCGCTTGAAAATGCCATTGGCCGGTTTTTGGATCTCTCTGACACTGTGCTTCAGTTTGCAAGGGCAAAGGCGAGAAAAGTGACTTTTGGACTACAGGATTAGGGTTAACATACTAAGGCTGTCACCTATTGTAACACTATTTAATACTGGTCCACCCAATGTTGGCGCCCAGTTCAATTTCTTGATGTTAGTACATTTCAGTTATTCTTAAAATTAAAAAGTTTCTATAAGCTTAGACTAAATTAATTTTTTTATTTGCTTATATATGGCATGAATAAATACAGATTTAGAGATGCTAGCATGCAAATTTATTGTCTTATATGACATGGATAAACCATGCATGCAAATCGTGCATCAAAGTAATGAAATGGGCTACAAATGCAATAGAAAATAAGGTATTCAAAAGTTTAACAAATGGGGGGAGGGCACTGAAGACACTCCTCACCTGGGGTGCCAGATGGTCTAGGGCCGGCCCTGACTGGATGCAGTTTGCAAATCAGTCTCCAATGTTTAGCTGTATATTCGATCTTTTGTAAATATTAATTGTTTTTTAAAATGAAGCCGTTATTCCAAAGTAATATTGGACAAGTGTTCATTAGTCATTTACATGCAGAAATCTTGTGTGTGTGTATATGTATAAAGTGTGTATATACACAGACACTAACAGATCTTATAATGCAGTATGTTTCTGTTATACTGAAGCCAGACTTCCTAACAGCTGCATATTTTAATATACATAATCCCATACTTGAAAAATAATAAAATGTATTAGTTTTCCAAATTAGGCATTTATGACCTAATTTAGGAGAGTATTACATCTTTATAACTTTTAAAAGAGCCATTTTGATAAAACATCCCCATAAATAGACTGAGAAAAATCAGGGTACCTAGCATCTGTTGCTGGTTGTTTTTTTAACAGGCTAATAACATAATGACACATTTTTATAACATTTCACAACAATATAAAGTATAAAATCGAAACAGATATTGAAAAAATGTTCTCATGATCCCTTTTTATTTTATTTTTCCACTAGGTAAAGTTATGGTACTTACCTGATTAATATTAATACATCTTAATTATGTCGACAAAATGGAAATGTGCCAATGACATCCAAAGAATGGAAATAACTTGTTATTTCCACTACTGCAATTAAGGTGGTGTTTTAGCATGTTTTGTTCTCAACGTGTGAACAGAGCAGATATATTGAACACTGCACTTTATGGAAACAATGGACCACATCTTCAGCTGGTATAAATTGGCACAGTTACATCAACTTCAAGGAGTTACACTGATTTACACCAACTGTGCATTTGGCCCAAAATCCAATTTATTGGTATTTAGTAACTGTACAGGGACAACTGCGGATCTTCTGAGAGTAATACAAGATCAGAAGTAAGCAAGATCAGAATCTGCCACATAGCCCAGAATGAATAAGTAGACAATGAACCTTATTATTCCAAAACTAACTCCCCAAAATTATTGCATGTTTTATAAATTATGTCACATGAAAGCCACACACCAGAACCTCTCAAATTCACATTTGGTAAGCCATAAACCTGCACTTTATGTGGATAAGGCTGGGGGTATATGAAGAGGGAGGTGGCCAAATTCACAGGTAACCAAGAGGATTTGTAATTACTCACCTGGATATATCTTACTGGGACCCAAGTTATTCAGGGAGGCTGGGGTTCACCTATCTGACTGGGGAGCAGATATATTTTTGTCTGATATTAAGGAAGGAATATCTGGGAACCTGACAGGTGGTGGGGAGGAGGCAGCCACTCTAAATTGTTGGCACCTCCTTGTGACAGATGTCATGCAGGTGCTCGTTATGGAAGGAATACGGTCATAGGATACAATGAACTGGAAAAAGTTTTAAAGGGAAACATTCCTTATGGGAGCTGAGCCATGGGTGTTCAGCGCTCGTACGTCTCATACAGCCCCCTTAACCCTCATACAGGATGGCTGTGACCAGGCTGCAGATTATGTGGAAAGGATTTAAAAGAAAGCACCCTTTAAGGGAGCTGAGGAAGACCGCAACAAGATAGTTGAGATCAGGTTCGATATTATGTGGAAATGACAGGTTTCAGAGTAGCAGCCGTGTCCATCTTGATTATCACTATAAAAGTTTTTTTTCTCCTGCTGATAATAGCTCATCTTAATTAATTAGCCTCTTATTCCACCTTTTCATGTTCTCTGTATGTGTGTGTGTATATATCTATATCTATATCTATATATATCTATATCTTCTTACTATATGTTCCATTCTATGCATCTGATGAAGTGGGCTGCAGCCCATGAAAGCTTATGCACTAATAAATTTGTTAGTCTCTAAGGTGCCACTGGTACTCCTGTTCTTTATGTGGAAATGATGATGCACTGCATGATGTACTGCAGGGTACTTCCAGATATTTTAGGCGAATAAAGTTGGGGCCTAATTAAATCATATCCATTGCCTCCTGTCTTTCTTCTGATATGGCCCAACAATTGAAAGTCCCAGTAAAATTAAGCCTTGTTTAGCTATAGAAAATTTAGCATTCACTTTCAAAGTAGGAGGATTTGAACAAGTGGCCTACAAGTACAGGGATTCATAGTTCATTACCAATCTATTAAGCCATCCAGTTTCTCTGTTCTGTTCCCACAGTGATCATTGCAGCACATCTAGTCACTCATAGTTGGACAGAGAAATTACTTCCAAGAAAGACCTTATTGTGTTAATATTTGTAAACACCTAAATACTATGGTGGTAAGACCTGTACAAATGCCTGTGGACAGATGGATCTTTTCCTCAATAATCTAGTAAACTATCAAGCGTAAAACTTCTTAAAGTGGCAGCAAGCATTATCTTTCCACTGCGTTTGTATTTTGCTATATGCCCAACAGCAAGAATATTCAAACTTCCTTACCAACACAGCCACTTTGAAAATAGGGTATTGAATTTATGACTACATACATTTTCTCAAAAGCTCGTACCCTACTTCCATACTAATCATGTCTGCTCCTTGTGCCAACTTAAGAAACATTTCTAAGGACCAGTCAGTGTTAAATATTTTTCTTGTACCCAAAATATTTAGAATGGGGTTCTTTCTACTGGGGCAAAAAAAAAAGGCTAGCAAGTTCTACCCAATTCATTTCCAGTCTACTCATACTGTAATAATTCCACATGGCTATTGCTTGCTTCCGGCAGTTTTATCACATTCTCCTATATAACACACACATATAGATCCCTGGAGGCTTTTATTCTTCTGTTGTCCAAATCCGTTATTATCTATAATGGCAATCCTGTCAACACGTCATCACGTTCAGCGCACTACCAGGCCTGTGTCAGCACTCTACTTTATATAGATTACATTTGCTATGATATGGCTTCTTCCAGCAAGTTACAGGTATCTTCCTCTTTTAGCTGTGGAGATGTTAATAAGCTGGCAGAAGCAGTTATATATAGACATTTAATGTGCAACGATTTCTTTCGTGCCTGCACTGTGCCAAAAGTTAAATTCAACACCCTCCTCCCACCGCTTACTCCTCCATTTCTGTGGCACCACGACTTAAATTCTGAAGGCAGGAAGTTTTCAATGAGAGGCCCTTAACTATTGAACCCATTTTCTATTGGTACAAGAGAACACAAGTTTGCTAACTACCAAGACCACTTTTAGGAGTCTTAGGCTGGGCAACCAAAACCAGACACACTCAAAATCACTAGTCACTTTTGAAAATTTAGTCGTATTTGTGTATTTAGTACTGGGGAGGTTGAGTGTTTATGGAACATTCCAAGTTGTATAGAATGTATTAATTCAGGATTCTGCCTAAAGCAGGTTGTGTGTGTGTGAAATTTCTTCTATGCTTTGAAGAGTTTCTCAGAGTCCTCCTGAGTGAACAGTAAGTTATGTTTTAATTTGTGGTTGTTAACGGATGTAAATATTTGCATCTCACAAATTGAAAAATAAATAAAATAAACAGTCTCTCTTGTGTGATTAAGTGACAACTAAATAAGGGAGGGCCCCATTGAAGTCAATAAATATCTGAAGAGTGTAAACACTAAGGAGGGAAAGAAATTATTACAGAGTGATTCTGAATGTATAACTAAGAGTAATGGGATGAAATTATGAAGGGAAGCTTTAGGTTTTGTATCTTCCTGACAGTGAAATACATTTGGGTGTGGAACAGTCTCTAAGAATGTACTGGAAACTCCTTCATTTTAGACTTTTAACACTAGACTGGACGTAACGCTAGTAAATATATAATATAGAACAATGCAGCACTGGCAATGAGATGGAGTAGGTAATCTGACTCTCTTAGTTTCTGCATTCCTGTTATTCCTGGTAGGGGCTCTGCCTCCATTGCACCTAACAGCCAACATTGTCTAAGCCCCGTGACAATGCATTATTGTTCCCTACAATACATGATCGAGTGCTCTGTCCTATCTAGCTTTAAATGTCTAAACTTCTAAAGCAGCCAGTAGGATTTCCAAAATGTCTCTTTGGAAAACTATTTCAATGTCTTATAGACTACAGAGTTAGGAAATGTACCTTTCTTGATTTCATCCCATTTTAAACTCCTCATTTCAACTCTTTGTGCCACCTTTAATTCCTTTTACTCTTATGTTCTTATACCTTTAACGTACTTGCAGACAATTATGTCCCACAGCGAAGTTATGTGATGTATAATTTGGTTTTTTAATACTTTTACGATCAGAAATGGAGGAAAGTGAGATGGAAAAATTCTTGAACCCAACTGAGCTGTCTTACTTGCATTCCCACCCATTCCTTGTTTAGCCTTATGCTTGTTCCCCTTAAAGATATTTCTGAAAAGTTTTCCCTTTTCTCCTACAGTAGGAATGTTAGTATCCTTTCTGCTCCAACCTAACCTACTACTGTGCCTTTAACTCTTTCAGTAATTACATAAGGAGAACAGAAGTCCTTTTAAGCTGAAAGATCTACTGTAAACTAAATATAAGATGTGTTATATCCATAACTGTTTTCTTAATGGCTCAGAAAATTCACTTTTTGCTTCCGCATATCACAAACAGAAATCAACATGCCAGCAAGGGTCACTGCATACCTAAATATTAATTTTTAACTCTTGACTTCTTGCATGTTCATAATTTCAATGTTAAACTTTAAAAAAAATGGGGCCATAAGGGAATTCTAAACCTACTTTATATAAACAAGGCCCTTTTACTATACTTGATTTATGCATTAAACTTCTACTACCACCAAAAGGGGTTCCACCATGTAGCCAGGGCAGAGTCTGGCCCACAGCTATTTCCACTCATTCACGGAGATCTAGTTGTAAGTCTAGCTATTATTGACTATGACACTACTGATGATCAAGGTTGAAGTAGTGGATGGAATAATAATGTTGATTTATTTTAAGTTTACTCTTTCCAGTTTTTGTTGTTTTTTAAATGTTAATTTCATTAATTGGCCCATAAATAAAATTGTTACTTTAGTTTTCTACATGACACACTACTCAGACAGAAAAGGAGTACTTGTGGCACCTTAGAGACTAACCAATTTATTTGAGCTGTAGCTCACGAAAGCTTATGCTCAAATAAATTGGTTAGTCTCTAAGGTGCCACAAGTACTCCTTTTCTTTTTGCGAATACAGACTAACACAGCTGCTACTCTGAAACTACTCAGTTATGTAAACTATTCATATTCAGCTATATGATAGTTGCCTAAAGCAAGTACTTTTGCAACTGTATGTATGAGAGGAATATAAACAGAGAAAAATGCTGCAAAGTCTTATACTGGCTTTAAAACCTCCCCCCACGAGGCACAGTATCTTAATTGCAATGACACCTTTGTTGTAGAAAACCAAGAACTCAGCCTCCTGATGCTATAATGTTAAAGTCATGTCAAATACCAATGCCAAAGACCCCACCATCAGATAAAGGCCAAATTTTTCATATCGATATATCTTGGGGATGTAGGCAGAAAATATTAACTAATTAGAGGATGGACCTGGGAGTAAATAATTAAAAGCCATAATGTAAACTACCTCCTAGTGTTGCAGTGAAATTTAAAAAAATAATTTTCAAAAAAACTTTGAGATTCTTTCAAAATATTCTAACTTTAATCATCTCTAAGGCTCCAGCAAGTGCCTAAATCCCATGAAAATTAGGCATAGCCACTGGCTTAAAGTTAAGCGTGTTCTTAATAGATTTGCTGAATTGAGACCTAAACTAAGTAAAAAGCACATCAGTGTCTTAATTTTAATTTCACAAAGGTAGACCAAGTCACTGGTTTGCCATGTTCAGAGAAGGGGGGAAAAAAACTCACTTCCCCCATAGTTCACAAATACTGTTTAGCTGCCAAAAGTCTGATATTTTACATTGGTGCAGTGGGGGAAACATTTACAACTACTGCCAAGCGTGTAATTTGGCCCCCCGAATTAGCCCTATTCTGGAGAAGAGAAAACAATTTGCTACAGGGCTCATTTGCAATGCGTAAAAAGAAATATGCAGCAGATAGAAGAATCAGGATCTACAGTAAAATGAAAATGCAGGTCTAAGAATTTTTTTTTTTTTTACAGTTGATAACGTGTAAACTACAGAAATATGATAGACGTTCACCCTTAGAATACTTTGCAGTACAACATTTTCAGCATTTTACACTGAAGGACAAAATCTATATTTATCTAACCTGGTGGGTTAGAATTCTATTATTATGTTGATGTGCAACATGAAAGACTCCACTTAGCAATGAGGCCTCATGGTGTTTGATATTATACAAAAAGATGGGCAGACATGGTCCCTGCCCCGATGAGCTAACAAGCACGTCTATTTATGCTGCAACCTCTTTGTGGCAGGGGCCATATCTTTCTGTGTATAGCATGTAGCGCAATGGGGTCCCAATCCTAACAAACCTTTGGATAGCGCCATAGGATTAAGTTGAAAGAAAGAGAATGCAAACAGGAAGAAAAAGATATGAGGGTTTCATAAGACATGTTCTGTAGGGCTCTATCATGGGGTGTATACATGCTGGCCTGGCAACCAAAGGGTCAGTTCAGGAACATCTGGCCAGCACTGACTGGCAGCCTCACAGAGGCTGGGAGGATAAGAGAAGCAGAGGGGCAAGGATGGCTACTAGAGGAGCAAACAGCCCAAAGAAGGAAACTCATGCCATCAAGCTGTTGAGAACCCATCAAGAGACCACACCCCAGAGAGGGGACAACTGGATCTACAGGCTGGAGAAGCCCACAGAAACCCAGGGAGGTAGGAAGGAGCTCAGGGTACAGCAGGAGTTGTTAACACCTGATTCCGCCTGCCTGGTTTAAGGCCCCCGAGTTGGAATGCAGTGAAGTGGGCAGGCCTGGATTCCCCTATTGGCCGCTCAGAGGCTTAAGGACTGAAGGGATTTGCAGACTCCCTCAGTAGCAGGACCGGCTGACCTTGCCAAATATAAGGAGAAAACCCACTGTGACGTACTGTAGCTGAGGATACGCCCTGTACCCACATATTCACCCCCACTGTATGATTATATGTTTTGTCCAAAGCACGCCTTGTGAGCTATCATTTGAAAAGACTTGATTTGATGAACCTCATTATCCTGTTAAAATGTATGTATCATCATTGTATAAAGTTATGAGATTTTGCTATAGGTTTGTTACTGAAACATGTTGTGCGTTTGGGAAACGCCCACAGACAAGCCTCTCAGAGAGGACAAAAACTGCAAACACAGAGGCCTTACACGCCAAACCTCACATAGACAAAAAGTGCAAACAAAAATTTGCAGTTCATAATGAAGGATGGTCAGCAGCTCATGTACACAGGGGGGCTGCCTAGCCCCATGACACAGCATGAATTTTTCCAGCACTGAAGAAAAGTATAATGGGGGACAGTGACATCACCAAGGGGCCTCTCTCTCCTCCCGCATCTCAACATCTGGAAGCAAGATTCTTTGGAAGACAAAAAAAGTCTCCTTGAACTGGAGATGAAGGGCAGTGGGGGGGTGGGGCATGTAAGGGATGGTGCTAACTAGAAGGCTTTCTAATTAGTATGAACTGTGAACTGAAAACTGCCTGCAACGTCCAGTAGGGTGAGAAAAACTGTTTTTGATTCAAATCTTGCTTAGCCTGATAAAGTTTAGGATTTAGAATGTGTGTACTATTTACTTATTATTTCTTATGTAACCAACTCTGACCTTTATGCCTACCACTTATAATCACTTAAAATCTATTTTTCTCTAGTTAATAAACTTACTTTGATGTTTAATCTAAACCAGAGAGTTTGTCTAAAGTGCTTAGGGCATCTGCTCAGATTACAGAGGCTGGTGCATGTCCACTACCCTTTGATGGAGTGTCAAACTAATTAATGAGCTTGCATTGATCAAGGTCTTGAGCAGTGTAAGATGGATATATCTGGGTGCAAGGCTGGGGGTTGGGGGAATCTGCTGGCATCTCCCTGTATACAGTTCACAAGTGGCTGTGCGAGCCTTCATGTAACTTTTATTGGTGTGCCTCTGCATGCTGATGGCTAAGTGAATAGAATCTGAGGGGGTTTGCTGTTCACTAGCATAGCAGTGTAGGAGATAGCCTAGGCAGGAGAGTTAAGGAGGGCATAGCAGTTTCACAGTCCAGATTGCACCCCAGGGGATGTCACACCCTTCATAGCCCAGAATGGGACAACTACAGAGACTTGGGCAACAGAAGAGGACAGATCGCCCCGCTAGATCAAGTGAACTCTGTGCAACGCTCTGTCTGACCAAAGGGGGCACTGTCACATCAGCATACCTGCTCACAGGCTGCAATCCTACATTACCAGATCATCCTGTCTGCTGCTTTCTAATTCACCCATATGCTTCTCAGAATTTTACTTGTTTGAGCATTGTGTATATAGTACTTGCAAGTTGACACGTCTGTGGCCATACTTGTGCTGAAAGCTGCAGCTTCTAATGTTTTCATGTGCTTCTTGGGGCAGAATTTTGCCCACAGAATACAGAAGAAGGGCTTAGTTCTGCAAAGTGATGAGTATCCTGAAATCCCACTTCAGTCATAATTGAGGGCAATTTAGCACCTTTCAGGAATCTCTCAGTGGCACTTGGCCTCAAAGGAGAAGTGTCATTACAGCTTACATGTGCCTTGTGAAATAAAGCCATGTCCAGATACAGCACTTGATCCTGCAAAGTGATGGGTGTATTTGGAATTTTCAGTGCAACACACATGGGCGTAAATGTCTCTTAAGCAGAACCCATTGCAGGATTAAATTTGTAACTGGAGGAATTTCAAAATGGAAACCCAGAAATGACTTTATTTTGGGGATGTCATTCGCAGCAAAGGTTTTCACCATAACAACAAAAGATTATTTTCCACTTTTATAAAGTCTTTTGTCTGGAGAACTCAGCCTGTTTTGTAGACTTTAATGAATTAAGACTCACAGCAACTCTTTGAAGTGGGTATTATCCCTTTTTTACAGCTGAGGAAACGGTCACAGAAAGAAAAGCAACTTGCGACAGAATTGAGAGTATAAAACATATCTTCTGTGTCTCACAGATTTGTTATAAAACTATTAGACAATGCTGACTTTCTGGTATTCCTCCTTTAGGGATTCTGAGGAGAGTTGGTGTACCTTAGGTAACCAAGCTCAACACAAAAGTACATGTCTTTCTAGTCCTAGAAATAAGATGAGCTATAAAACCAAATTCCTAACTATTTGTAGAAACTAAAGGTTCCATGGGAATTTTCTTAAAACAGGGACATTAATTCCAACACAGGCAATTATATTCTAGGTTTCTGTAATTCCCCTGCTGTTTCAACTAAATTGTTCACTTCCTGTCCTAAACAGCTCTGTGGCATTTCTGTGTACCATTACACAGCTGCTACATTTCACCTTAGACCTGGCTCAGTCTCAGTGATGGATGAATTAACTGTTGTGTGTAGCTTAAATTTGTAAAGTGCTTTGGGATCTTTCAGAAAGAAAGACAACTATATAGATGAATAATCAAGGAGAAGCTGAGGGAAGTTTTACAGACTTGCAACTATGTCAACCTACATTGTATTGCATAACAGTACATAAGAACATAAGAATGGCCATACTGTGTCAGACCAATGATCCATCTAGTCCAGCATCCCGTCTTCCGATAGTAGCTGGTGCCAGATGCATTAAAGGGAATGAACAGAAGAGGGCAATTATCTCATGATTCATCCCCTGACACCCAGTCCTATATTCTGGCAGTCAGAGGTTTAGGCACACCCAAAGTATGGGGATGTGTCCCTGGTCACCCTGGCTAACAGCCATTGATGTCCAAGTACGTGATGTTTTTATCCTAAGACTAACAGGGACTAACAGATCCCCCAAAATACAAAAATAACAGGGAATCTAGACTATTTTCCTAACTAATGGCAAGAAAGGAATGATTTTCATTCTTCATCAGAATCTCTCTCAAATTGCTTAGCAGCTATTTACTAACATTTATTTATTGTTCTGATCGTGCATATCTAGAATGTACACATTGTGTGGATGTGAGTTACACTCTATGCACAGCCTGTGCATGTTTCTGTACCTAACTTTGATAGAACTTCCTGAAATTTCTAATGTATAGAATTGAGTTACTCTGTCATTCAGACATCTGACTGTATTTTCATTATTACTATACTACTCTACAATAGCCATAAAGTGTGCATCTGTGTTGCTGCAGTGTATTTTGAGCTCGTACCACAGAAACCTTGAGGCCAGATTCTCATTTATACTACTCCCTTTACATCACACTGGCAGTGTAAGGGAACTTAAAGAGAGAGTAAGTGTAACATACTCCCATATTAAGGTCCTTCTACACTACCAGAAGGAGCCTTCAGTGATAATGAAAAACTGGCTATCTATATATATTTATACATATTTAAACAAGCCTATGCTGAACATTTAAAGGTTATAAATGGTTTACAACATTAAGAGCTGTATTGTTTCCTAGGAGAGTTGCAGCTAAAGTGCACTTTATAGCTATCTTGTCTGTGCTTCTTTTTTCCTAACAGATTTAAAAAAATTTCTCAAGTGGCCAAATCAGAAGTTCTTTTATTGTGAGATATGACTCTAAAGAAATAAACAATTAGATACATTCATGCTGCACACATGTATCTAAACAAGCACTTGCACTGCTAGCACTAAGTGTGTGAAAAGATATGACAGTAGTGGTCTTTTGCACTCTTGTAGTGCAAACTTCATGTGCAGAGTCACTTTATGCCAACATCTCCTGGCTGAACAGGACCACATCTATACTGCCTAGAAGTCTTGTATGCTGCTTGCAACAATTCATGTACTGTGTTGTGTGTTAAGACACTGATGTATGTGCAATCCAAGAATTTTAAATGTCCCCACAGGATATCAAATGCTATCCAGATCATTTGTAAATACTTTCCCAGTGCTCCAGAGAAAATGAGCCGTTCTTTTCATATGTAGTTAAAAGACATTTTTGTGTTATCTAAAAATCTATGTTCCTGTTTAATAAAATTATCTAGGCAACTTACTGTTTCATCAGCACTGCATGCTAACTCTTTCATTCATTACTAAATTCTCTTTGAGTGTTAAGATTATCCCCAGTAGAAACAGCTGGGAAACTGTAATATAAAGTCAAACAACATGTTTAATGACCATTGAACTCCTAGAAACTTAGTCCAGAATGATACATCATTGTGTCAGATACTCTTAAGCAATATGCTGTTTGGTCTCTCTCTTTAGAAATATGAAACCCCTTGAAACCGCTACCACAAATAGTGAAACTTTTAAATTATTGCCAAGCCACCTGCTTTTCTCCAGGAAACTTCATAAAACCCTCCAAATTAGTAATGTCATTAAGTAAAGCTTACGAAACCTTTGTCATCCTGAAAATGTTTAGCTGTTGAATTTAAAGAGGGCAACAGAGCTTCTAAAAATCAAAAATATTATCATGTATACTAAATAGACTTTTAAATCCTTTCCAAATGAAATGCTTTAAAATAGCTTTAAATTTAAATCCTGTGTATGCAGTTCTTCTGAATATTAATGCTAGGGGCTGATCATATAGATCTTATTCTCAGGAGTAGTCCCATTCAGAGAGGAGTACTAGACAAGTCATCTCCACTATTTATTTATCCCAATAAAATACTGCACAAATCTGCAGCATTTTGCACAGTATTTTAAAGAATTGTTTGTAATAAACAAGTAGTGACAGCTTGAGTTTCCCTTGTCCAATGCTCCTTCCTAATGGTTCTACAGAAAGTGGGTAAGGATGGATTATAGGACTGCATTCTGTCCATAAAGCAGCCAAAAATGTATCATCTAATCTTGGAGTAATTTATCCAATAAGATGATTTAGAGGACAGTTCAGTGGCACCATTTTTGGAAGGCAAAAGCAGAGGAAGGAATATAAATCAAAGGTGACTGGCAGGTAAAGGATATATGCAGCAATCAGCCAAACCATGTGCACGCTGGCACAAATTCAACAAGATCATTTATAAAAATTTTAAGTCAGGAGTACACAAAAGGGGGTCTGGTGCTAACTAAATCCACAGATAGATTACACGCCACTGAAATAAACACTTCCAGATGCTAGCATACAAAAACCTTTTACAGAAAGAAATGTTTTCTTTCATAAATCTGAAAGGAGGAACTTTGGGGTGAGGGGAAGGGAACAAGATTTTCAAACTGAGATCTGACTTCCTAGTGTTTTTATAGAATAATAATTCATATTTTCCAAATACAAAGTGTTTATATTATAGAACAACAAGTAATAGACAATGCCCTGAAATACATCGGAAGGAAAAGTAACCATAACTGTTTAACACACAATAGTAATATTCATATTTTAAAAGTGAAAAAGAACCAAAACCAAAATTGTTTAAATAGATTTTTTTCTGTGTAATTAAAACATATGTTAAATCATATGTAACTAATTATAAACACCTTGGATAACATTTTCAAAAGCACCTAAGAGACTTAGGAGCCTAAATTTAATTTTGAAAAGTAACTTCTGCCCTAAGGGTGAAATCCTGGCCAAAATGAATTCAATGGCAAAAATCACATTTATTTCTCTGGGTCCAGTATTTCATTCACATTTTCAATGAAATGTCGTCTCTCTAGTGTCTAAACTCTTTAAAAATGGCACTTCTAAGTCACGGAGGTGATTTTGAAATTTTTACCTGTAATGTATGCAAATTATGTATCTGGAATCAAATTTTGTAGCATTTACTCCCAAACTGCTTATTAATATAGACTCATCTACTGTTTTGGCTGCAGCTTTCAGAAAATGTTGACAATAATCAAGATTAAACTTCCAGGTACTTTTCCAGTTAAGAAAGATGGCTTGCAGAGCAAATGTAAAGAAAAATCTTTATACATTTGATATGGCGTGCCTCAAGCACCCTTGCTTTTCTATATTTCCTAAACAATTTATCTTACTGATCTCTTAGAGAGTAAGCACCAGTTTATCTTTCCTTTATGGGGACACTGTTGAATCATATTAATTTATTCATGATTCCAACAATGTGTACTACCTTAGTATTTTAAAAAGTTTACTCTCTCTTTGCCACCAAAAAATAAATCTAGTTGTCACTATTCTAGTGTTTTAGTCTCAAACAACAGCTAAGCATTGGCACGCCAGTAATGTTTCATAAATTTTGTTTTCTTTTTCATCAGTGATCATGGAAACCAGTAAGCTCCGGTACCAGCTTTATCAAAGTTTTTAAAAGATGTGGCTATGTGCTTCAGTGCTTTGCTGAATGGGATGGATTTAAGCATCTGCTTAAAGTGGTTTGCTGAATTGGTGCCATTGATGGTAATGATCTTATATTTCTATAGCATCTTTCATTCAAAATGAAGTGGAAGTTCTTTATAAACATTACTATTTGATTGTACTATATATTACACATGTGTGTATATATATATATACACACACACACACACACACACACACACTCACTCACTCATACTTGCTTGCATGCACAGCAGGTACCATTAAAAACTACTTGGAGTGATTAAATTTATTATTTGTTATCTACATACAACATGATGAGCACGGTAACAAGGCACAAATAAAATCACTCCCTGCCACTAAATGTTCTGTGGCACCCTCTCTATGGGGGGATTCATTAGTGTTCAGTTGTGTTCGTTAAAAAAAGATATTTATAACTAGAAATATTAATCAACAAAAAAGTCTTTAACTGCAAAGAAATTGTACTAAGCTCTTTTAATGATCGTTCACTTGTTCTTAGTTTTAACACTTTGAGGCACAGCATAAATCCTTTTACAGACATTTTTACACTGGGTCCTATAAGCTGTAATTGTCTGAAAAAGAAGTCTTTCTGAAACTCCTAGTATGATATGTCACACTCACGTATTTCAACACAAATCTGACTAATGCAGACAGTAACAAATAATATAGGCATGCAAATACTAGCTAAGAGTAAGGAGTGGTGGGCAGAACAACCAAAGCAAGAGGATTCTCAGCATCCTGATATTCTTCTAATCAGGAAATTCCAAAACTGAGCACCATGATTTTTAAAAAGTCTATTGTAAACATATAAGGGCATAGGCTGAAAGAATATGAAAATGTTTCCAAAACAGATTTCCAGACCCCTCCAATATATGCTAATTCTGGACTGAATTATTATAGATCAAAGCAAAAGCTAAGCTCTGTCTAGTGGAGGAGAAACTGAGTTCATAAGATAAGATGTATTACTGTTCAGACACTTGGAGAGAAGGTGTGCATTAGTAAACAGCATAAAAACAGAGTCTTGTATAAAAGTAGTTAAAAGTGGGAAGTGGGGTGTGTGTGTGTGCGCGTGTTTGTTTTCAGGGCAATACTCCTGGCCCACAGTAATTTCAGTTACATACAGTATTCTTCACTTTGTGTCCTAACCTATCTTTTATTAGTGTCATTGTACATTATTAAACACTTGCTGTAGTTCAGTTCCAATCAGACTGCCCTTCAGGATTGGACATAACTAAGGCTAAGATTTTGTCACTGAGGTCACGGAATCTGCAACTTCCAGAGACCTCCATTACATTTTCTGCTTCAGTCCCGAGGCAGCGTGACTGCGGGTGTCAGCTGGTAGGGGCCCAGCAGCTCTCAGTTGCTGGGTGGCTGGGGACCCACAGCTCCCAGCTGCCGTGGGTGGTGGCTACTCCACAGCTCCCAGCTGCTGCAGGTGGCAGGGAGACCCTGCAGCTCTCAGCCACCGTGGGCGGCATGGGGGCTCCCCCAGAGCTCCCAGCTGCTGGGGGTGGCAGGGAGACCTAAGAACCTAAATTCCACTAAAAATCACTAACAAAATCTTAGCCCTAGACATAACTCTCCTATACCATGGGCATCATTAAACAATGAACATTTACCAACCCATACTGTTTATTATGGTAGCACCTAAAGGCTCCAATCAAGATTAGGGCCCCATTGCATTACATGAAGTACAAACAGAGCTCTCTGACGTTCTAAACATCTAATTAAAATGAGACACACGCAAGTGCAATAAACAGATGGAAGAACAGGGGTTTGTCATCCCAAACATTCCCAAAGTGCTTCGTGAACAATATGCATGCAGCCTCACTCAAGTGCTGCCAGGGCTGGGGTAGCAGCTAAGTGTTGCAGCACATTCTGTATGACAGATTGCAGGGAGGAGGGAGATAAAGGGAAAATCTGGCCAAAGACAAGGGGGAAATCCATACTCTTATGAAAAATGCCATAGGACAGCAAACAGAACCTCAGTTTTTAAGGTCACATTGGAAACATTTAACACTGGATAAATTAATGGGCATATCAGATTATATTAGAATGGCTCACCATTGGGATCTGCACTCTAAATTTGAAATGCTAAACTTGAGTAATGGACAAAATGCCCTAGGCAGTTTCTGGTTTTAAATATTTATGGTTTGAATGCACTATTTATGGTCATATTTAGATATTCTAGTCTATACATTTTCAACTCCAGTTTTGCAATGTTCTTTGAATGCAGCTCCTTTGAAAAACAAATGATATGACAAGGGCTCATTAAAATGGACATCAAAGCTGAACGACTCTATAATAACCAATCATCGACAGTTTTGTACCTTACAATAATGAAGATTTTACATGGATGTTATGAGGCTTAATTAATTAGTGTTTGCGAAGTGCCTGCAGATTCTTCAAATTAACACAAGCACCATATTTACTACAGTTTCTGAATTAATTTTCATATCTATGAAGACATTGGACTAAATCTGATCTCACTTTCACCCGAATAAATCAGGAAATATGACATTGAAATCAATGGCATTACACTGGTGTAAAATATAAGCTAGTCTATAATCAGGGCCTTAGGGTGAACCATACACCTATCAGGCTACTAATTAATGCAGTTTGCTTTCCTTCAAAAAGACCCTCCAGTGACTTCTGATTTAACCCGAAAGGTAAGACATTATTTAGGGCAAGAGAGGTAATTCACTCACATGCTTCACTGTAGCTATGATTTGAGTTTATCCGAAGCCAAGACCTCTCATCCAATGAATGATGAAGTGACCTAATTATGTGAGTGGTGGTCTATAACCACCAAATTTATTCTAATTCGAGCCCTGAGTTGGACTGAACAGAAGGATAAGAAGTGGGAATTCAAGCTTTCCCCCCCTCTTTCCAGCCCTTAAACACGTTAAGTAAAAAATGTGGAAAAAGTGTCATTTAATTTAATAGTTCATAAAAGCATTACTTTAATTTTCTGCTCAAATATAAATTCACATCTCAGTATATGAAATTCTGTTAATCCTACTCTGGCAAAACTCCCATTGAATTTTGCCTGAATAAGGAAGTAAGATTTAGCCCACAATGAAATAATGCAGAAATGTCTTACTGTTTTAGCTAATATGCATGTGGCACAGAAAAAATGGATTCAATTACAACATATGGAATTACATCATCCCACATGATGAAGAGTTACATATTTCCCATTCCTGTCTTGCAAAATTATATGGCACTGTGTTTTAAATCAGTCATTTACATTGCTGCTGGTTGAAAGTCGGGATCATGCTTTAAACTAGGTAATAGAGGGCACCACCCATAAGCTGTCAATACAGAATACATGGATAAAATATATGTCTAGACTATCTTAGACATGATAGAGTGCAGAAGAATCTAGCATACACTTGCCGGCTTTCCATTGTGGCTTATGCTCTGAGGCAAAAACCTAAACGCTCTAATTATGTTAGTCATTTTGACATAACTATTAAGGTTAGAATAAATGCAAACGGATCATTTTCACTACTTTAATGTTAGCACTCTGTTACCATACGATTATGAAACTTTTAAAGTCCTCTTTAGGTCCAAACCGACATCTATCAAATACTGCTAGAGAATAAATTACATAAGTCAACTCTTTCTCCAAAACTGCCTCATTAACAGCACACATCACAATCATCAGATGAAGGAGATGGGAAAAATGGTGAAATAACAAAAAAAAAAAGGGAGAAAGATCAGATGACAGAGAATATTTCCATATTTTAAATCTCATGTACAGTGCCAAGTACTTTGTTAATGCTTAACAAATAATAATAGCCATGCTGGAAAGCATATTCCCATTGGAACTTATATTTCTTCACAAAATAAGTTATGTTTCCTATGTTTGCTCTCAGTTTTCTTTTAAACAGAAGTAGAATCAAATATCACAGTCAGCTTTTGTGATTCAAAGTTACATACTAGCTAGTGCAAGGGACTAGTAGTAAGGACTAGAGCTGGCTGGAATGATTTTACAACTAAAGATGCCCTTTTCACAAAACCGATATCTTCTGCAAGAAAATGTCAATTTTCTGTCTGGAAAATTGAGATGATGGCTCCCTAGCTGTGCCCCAATGCTGGAAAGCTCTAGTCAATTTCACTTTTGCCCCGTGAAATTGACAAAAGCTTTCCCAGAGGGCTGCAGAGGCCAAGGTGCTCTGTCTCCCACTTCGCCATTAGCTCCAGACGACAGAGAGGCACAGAGCCAGGGTGCTGTGCTTCCCCGGCCCCCTCTCCCACAATAGCTCTGTGAACTGGAGAGCTCCCTGGTCCTTGTCACTGATTCAAAGCAATCTGGATTGCTTAGTAAACCAGGTTTCAGAGTAGCAGCCATGTTAGTTTGTATTCGCAAAAAGAAAAGGAGTACTTGTGGCACCTTAGACTAACAAATTTATTTGAGGTGCAAACAAACAAGATTTTTTTAATACGGCTAAATGCGAACATATTCAGCCAGGAACAAAGAATGTGGGCCATGCTTACAGGATAGGAGACTCTATCCCGGAAAACAGTGACTCTGCAAAAGATTTGGGAATCGTGGCAAATACCAGCTGAACATGAGCTCCCAGTGTGATGCTGTGGCCAAAAGAGCTAATGCAATCCTGGGATGCATAAACAGGGAAAACTCGAGTAGAAGTAGAGAGGTTAAGGGATCACTGATGATGGTTTATAAATACCTACATGGAACAAATATTTAATAATGAGCTCTTCAATCTAGCAGAGAAAGGTATAACATGATCCAGTGGCTGGAAGCTGACGCTAGACAAATTCAGACTGGAAATGAGGACACTTTTAACAGTGAGAGTTATTAATCATTGGAACAATTTACCACGAGGCATGGTGGATTCTGCATCTTAACTTAAGATTGGATGTTTTTCTAAAAGATATGCTTTAGGAAATATTGTTGGGAAGTTCTATAGGGCTGTCTTAGACAGGAGGCCAGACTAGATAATCACAATGGTCCCTTACACATTAGAATGTATGTATCTATTAAATGGACTGCTTGTCCACAGCTGACTGAGGTGGAGCTGTTGGAGTAGCACTGGAATTGGATGATCTCCTACACTGAGACTTATTTCTCTTCTTTGAAAACTGACTGCCGTGATGGGTAAAACAGCTGTCTGTAATACTGTCACTGCTGTTGCTGAAGCCTATATTAGTGTCTCCTGGGAGCTGTGGTATACGCTTGTAAGGAGCCAAGAGTAGCTTGAGAGTCCTTAAATGAATGTAAGGTTTTATCTATTTTATCCGAAAGCAGGGATCGACCATCAAAATGAAGGTCTTCAATTGTTTGAAAACTGTCCTTAGCTGTGTTTGAGTTTTGCAACAAGGATGCTCTCCTCATTCTTGGCAGATGCCATCACTTTGGAAGACGAGTCTCTTACATCAAGAGTACTGGAGAGAGATCTTGGCCACCACACAATCATAGCAATGTAGAGCTGAAAGAGATGTCAAGAGGTCATCTAGTCCAGCCTCCTATGCTGAGCAGGACAAAATATATCTAGACCATTTCTCATAGGTGTTTGTCTAGCCTGTTCTCAAAAAAACTCCAATGATGGGGTTTCCACAATCCCTCTTGAAAACATATCCTAGGGACCAACCATTCTTACAGTTAGAAAGTTTTTCTTAATATCTAATCTAAATCTCCCTTGCTGCAGAGTAAGCTGATTTACTATGCACGTTTACAGAGAGAAGGTGAACTAAATTTTTCTCACAAATAAATCAGGTATCTTGTGTTCAGTCTTATCCTACCTTCAGAGGACTTTGAGAAAATTAATCACTGTGCCCTTTACGACAGCCCTTAATATATTTTAAGACTTATCAAACACCTCCTACTCTTCTGGTCTCAAGATTAACAAACGTCCAATTTTTTTTAACCTTTCTTCATAAGTCAAGTTTTTTAAACCTTGTGTCATTTTTGTTGCTCTCCTCTGGACTCCCTCCAATTTGTCCACATCTTTACCAAAGCACGGTGCCCAGAATTGGACACAGTACTCCATCTGTGATCCACGATAAACCCCAGATCCTTTTCAGCAGTACTGCTGCCTAGCCAGTGACTTCCCATTTTGTAGTTGTGTATTTGATTTTTCCTTCCTAAGTGTAGTACTTTGCACTTGTCTTTACTGAATTTCAACTTGTTGATTTTAGACCAATTTTCTACTTTGTCAAGGTCATTTTGAATTCTAATCCTGTCCTCCAAAGCACACGCAATCCCTCCCAGTTTGGTGTCATCCACTAGATATGTCCTCCCAGTTTGACAGCAAACCACTGATAACTACTCTTTAAGTACACTCACTTTTCCTTAGTTTGCTTACGAGAATGTCAGGTCAAAATGTCAAAAACCTTACTAAAGTCAAGATATGTCATGTCTATACCTCCACCCCATGCACTAGGTGAGTAACTCTGTCAAAGAAGGAAATTAGATTGGTTTGGCATGATTTGTTCTTGACAAGTCCACTAATACAGCCCTATGAGCCTCTAGGTGCTCACAAATTAATTGTTAAAAAAAAACTGTTCCACTATTTTACCAAGTATCGAAGTTAGGCTGACTGGTCAATAAATCCCTGGGTTCTCTTTGTTCCCCTTTTTAAAGATAGGTATTATTGTTTGCCCTTCTCTAGTTCTCTGGGACTTCACCCATCCACCATGAGATCTCAAAGATAACTGCTAACGGTTCAGTTAGTTCCTTAAGTACCATAGGTTGAATTTTGTCAGGTGCTGCTGACTTTAAAACATATAAATATTCCTTAATCTGCTCTCTTCTTATTTTGTCTTGCATTCCTTCCCCCTTGTTGTTAATATTGTGTTAAGTATCTGGCACCATTAACCTTTTTTTGGTGAAGACTAAAGCAAAATAGGCAATACCTCAGCCCTCTTGATGTCATCTGTTATTAGCTCTTCTTCCAAACTAAATAGAGGACCTACACTTTTCTTCATCTTTCTATTTCTCCCAGTGGATTTATATAACTTCTTTTTATTGCTTTTATGACCTTTGATAGGTATAAATCATTTTGTGCCTGAGCCTTCCTAACACTGTACCTACGTTTGAGCTATTGTTTTGTACTCATCCTTACCGATTTGTCCATGTTTTCACTGTTAAAGTCTGCTTATTTGAAGTCCATTGTTCTTATTCTGCTGCTCTCATGCCTTACTTTTCCTTAGAATCATGAATTTATATCGCGATCTCTTATTGGTAACTACTACAGAGTTTGGTAGAGAATGAAAAAAAAAACCCCTTCAAAACTGCATTGGGACCTGATAGTGCTTGTCCGTGAGCCTCACTGTAAGAGCCAAAGAGGCCCGTGTATGCCATAAAGTCTTTGCTAGATTTAGTAGTACCTCATAAACAGAAAGGGAAACCTGGAGATTGTCTAAGAGCTTGCGTGTGTTTTCTTGTATAAGCTCCGCTTGAATACCCAAAGATGCAGCCATTCTTCCTGGATGCTCCTGATGAAATTTAAACTATTCAGGAACTGGAGAAGATGCAGCCAGGGATTTAGAATCATCTGGTGAGGAGGAGGAAAGGTTAACAGGAGCTGATGGATCCTCCTGTGGTATAACAGTCTCCTTAGACGATTATACCACAGGAGCAAAAAAGGCAGCCCAAGCAAAAAAGGCAACACAGATTTGGAATAGACACCCCACACCACAGGCACAATTTATACCCTGGAGAATACTGCATACCAATGGTGCATAGCACCAAGACTAACTAAAAAAATAAACTAAGCTATAATAAAATAAAAAGAAAACTCAAACGGCACTAAACTGCCAGTGAAAACATCCAACAGAGGGAAAACTAAACTAGTTAGCTACACAGGAGAAAAAACCCATAAGGTAAACTGCATGGGAAGCTCAGACATAGGCCACTGGTAGTGAGAAGAAATTGAGGGGGTCTGGGTGGTGCCACTTTTATGCACCTTCAGTGGGGACTAAATTAATAGAGACCAAGGATAATAATGAAGAACACTGTAGGTGAGTGCAATGGGGGCAAAGGCAGGATGACTAGTGGGAATCAATGCTATTGCCAGTAGAGATGGGGAAGTATTAATGCCATTGTTCAAGGCACTGGTAAGACCTCTTTGGGAACGCTGTGTACAATTCTGGTCACTCATGGTCAAGAAAGACGAGTTCCTAAATTTGTGTCATCAGAAAATTCCATCAGCACACTCCTATTTCTTGTGTCAAGGTCTTGAATTATTTTGGTCCTCAAGGTCATCTAATTTTTCCTCCAAAGAGGCAGAAAAGCTATTTAAGCTGAAGGACAATGCTTCAGCTTCAACAAGAAAAAATGGATCCCCAGTCATGGACGAGGACCCCCTTGTGATACCCGCTATAGAAACACAACGAAAATACGGTCGCTGCCCTAACAATCTTACAATCTGAGGCATGTAAGTGACTTTCCTAAGATTACACAGGAAATCTGTGGCAAAGCCAGAAATTTAACCCAGTCCTCCAGTGCCTTAAGAACATGATCCCATCCTCTAGGGAGAAAATCTGTTACCATGATATTTGATTTTATGATACTTAGTCTTAATGTAAGCTGCTTTTATTGAAAATTTCAACGAAGACATTATATTTTTTCAAAGTTTCTGTTTTTTATCTCAAGGGCAATGTCACAGGGTCTCCTATCCTGAGATCCCTCATGAATAGCTTTGGACACCTTTTGGTTGATTATCACCTTTGTGAGTTTTATTTATCACTTCCAGCAAACCATCATCACAATCCTGTGCAGCAAGCACAATCCTGTGCACCTGCAGTCACAGGTGCTGACTTTTTTTTTTTTTTGATGGTGGGTGCCTTTGAAGGTGTGTGTGTGTTTGGGGGCGGAGAGGAGGGTGAGGGGGGCACTCTGCCAGTTTTGGCTGGAGGCTATTTTCAGCATATTTATATACTTTTTTATATTCTAGTTATTGAATGTGTCTATTGTTGGTATTATTATTATTTTAATAATGATTAAATTGTTATGAACTACATTATTACATTATCATGAATTACAATATATTAAAATCATTGCAATCACCCACAAGCTGTCTTCACTAACATCCCAGTGTAAAGACATTATGTTTCACTGTAGATTTCTGGATGAAACTGTCAGCAAGCTTATTTACTTCTAGTTCCCTGGTATTGTCTTGATGCATGTTAAGGACAGCTACATTATTCAGTTGTGTCTGTCTGCACTGATGACTGGAGATAATTTTTAAGTCTTCTGAAGCTGGAGAATGAGTTCAGGATAATACAGGCACAAAGAGAAGGATTCTTATATATTTGCAGTACTCTGGAAGTTTAGTGCTTCCAGAGTACTGCAAATGACTTGAAGATCTCTTTCTTGATGGGTAACAGCTAATTTAGGCACCATCATTGTGTATGTATAGTTGGGATTATATTTTGCCATGTCCATTACTATGCATTTAACATTGAATTTCATCTGCCATTTTTGTGAGGTCCCTTTGTAACTCTTTGCAGTCTGTTTTGGACTTAACTAGCTTGAGTACTTTTGTAACTTTGCCATGTCACTGTTTATCCCTTTTTGCAGATCATTTATGAATACGTTGAACAGCACTGGTCCCAGGACAAGCCCCTGGGAGACACCACTATTTACTTCTCTCCATTCTGAAAATGGACCATTTATTCCTACCCTTTGTTTCCTATCTTTTAACTAGAGTGCCTGGGAATGCTTTCAGGATCATCTAACAATTCTTAATTTAAAGACAAGCCTTTTATTATCTTACTCACCCTGCCTCTGTTTACAGACAAAGTCCCTGCCCCAAGGGCACAAGCTGGGAGCAGCACAGAACTCATCACATTCCACACTCAAGCTCTGGCTCCTGGGTGCTGAGCACCCACTATTTTTTTCCCACGGGTGCTTGAGCCCCGGAGCACCCATAGAGTCGGCGCCTATGCTATCTACAGTTTTTCCTAATCCTCAGATCTTTCTCTAGGGACAGGAAGAGAAAGATCTTACCACCCGGAGACCTTTCTTCCTCGGAGCTCTGCTAGCCTTCCTCTCCTGCACTGCCTTCCTGTGCCTTTTTATCAGTCCTGAGATGATGGGCTGATTAATGCTTTAGCTCACCCAGGGTGTCAGCCTGATTAGCTAATTACATTTCATTCCCCAGTCAGACCGCCCTGGGGAAACTAATTGGTGCCAGGGTGATCAGAGTGCTGGCTCACCTGCTAGTTCCCAGCCCTCTATCACAGGCAGTTAGAATTTTCTCCTGTGTTTTTTGAATTAATACACAATAATCTTTACATTCATAGAATTCTTCTTATAGAGGACACCAGTGTTACAGTCTCAATCAATGTAAAACTTTGGAGTATCATCAGATCATTTGCAGCTTCAGGTTTTTGTCTGTTTCCCCCCCAGATGCGCTGCTGATTTAAACTCAATCCTTTTGTGTAGACAATACAGTCTTTCAAAAGATGATGTTCTATTCTTAAAAGTTAAAACATGACAGACAGTGAATTACTGCAAGATTACTGAACACCGCAAGTGAGGCAGCATGCCAGGAAGCCAAAAAATGACATAACTAAATGAAAAGTAATCTTCCAAATGAAAAATAACCTGTCCATTCTCTGCCTGAAGTGACTTGCTGCTATGAAATGGAAATTATTTTAAAATACAAAATCTTGCAGATAGTGTCCATTTCCTGGTGTTTTTTTTTAAATTACTGACCTTTTAGCTAAGCCAAGTTTAGTATCAGTTTAATAAAGGGGACTGAATCCTGCCATTGGAAGGAGATGGATTTAGGTCTTTACTATCTTTAACTACTATAGACACAAGCATGGCACCGTAAACAGAAGATTAGAAATCTTTGCTTATATATAAAGACTGTTCATAATTATGTTGTACTTACTAAAGTCCAGAGCATTTCTAGTGAGCCTATGTCCTTAAAAACCTGAGACATTCATTAAATCCCCCAAAATACTCTGTGCTAAGGTCATTATAGATCCTATAGGAAGAACAGACAAAAACATTATTTAAACAATACATGCTAACGGTTTCCCAACTTCTCTTCATAGTCAGTATTTTACATACAATACTTATGTCATCAGTCCTTGAGCCAAGCCTTTCTTGACAATCGATGCTTGGTACTTTTGACAGTCACATAGCAGAAATCAATCTATTCAGCCATAATCCATGGTATGAGATTTCTACCACTTTCCCAAACCATTCTATGTTACTCAGAACAGCTATTTACACAATTAATTTTCTAGGCATGATTCAATTTTATGCTGGTATAATGAAGTTACACTTGGGTAAAACAGTATGTTGGCTTCAATGGAGTTACATCATTTTTGCCTGGTGCATCAGAGTGGAGAATTATGTTTCTAACTATACGCCATTCTAACCTGTTAGGATATAGATATTCAGGCCTGTCTGTAAAAGCCTGTACTTTAAGAATTTAGGGGTATTCTTATTACTTGGCTAGTTAGAGGTATAAAAGAAAGAATCAAAATCACTGTCTGCTGGTGTAAGGGCCTTTCTCTTACTGTGACAGTCTGAGGCCCTGTGCTTAGGCTAAGGCCTTTGGCTAAGCAGCAGAGGCAGCCATAAGCCAGGAAGCGAACAGTCACATCCTCACATTCCAAACTAGTCACATTGAAAGAAGGTGCTATTGGGCTGTCCTGAATACAATCCTGTCCTGAATACAATCCTGTCCTGATAATTCCTATCACCTCCAGAGAAAGGGAAGTGCCTAGAAAATGTAAAAGGAAACTTAGTTTGATAGCATCCTGACTGGCAAGAACTCACTTATCAATAGCTGGGATGTGAAATCCTCACTTCTGTATTGTTTTGTCATTATAGTTCCCACTTTGCTATTGTTTGTCTGTATAATCTCTGTCTGGTTCTGTGATTGCTTCTGTCTGCTGTATAATTAATTTTGCTGGGTGTAATCTAATTAAGGTGGTGGGATATAATTGGTTAGCTAATCATGTTACAATATGTTAGGATTGATTAGTTAAATTTCAGTAGAATGATTGGTTAAGGTATAGCTAAGAATATTACTATATAAATTAGGGGCAAACAGGAAGTAAGTTGGGATTCGAAAATAAGGAAAAAGGAACTTGTATTTAAGCTTGCTGGAAGTTCACCCCAATAAACATCGAATTGTTTGCACCTTCGGACTTCGGGTATTGTTGCTCTCTGTTCATGCGAGAAGGACCAGGGAAGTGGGAGAGTGAAGGAATCAGCTCTCTAACATAACCCTTCTACTTGATTGAACTGAGGGCATGGCTACACTTGCAGATGTAGAGCGCTTTGAGTTAAACCAGCCTTCGTAGAACGCAGTAGGGAAAGAGCTGCAATCTGTCCACACTGACAGCTACAAGCTCACTGGCGTGGCCACATTAGAAGGTCTTGCAACGGCCACAGAGAGCAGTGCATTGTGGTAGCTATCCCAGCATGCAAGTAGCTGCAACGTGCTTTTCAAATGGGGGGTGGGATGGGTTGGAGTGTGTTGTGTGTATGTGGGGGAAGAGAGAGTGGGGTTTTGGTGGGGCTGAGAGCATGTCAGCATGCTGTCTTGTAAGTTCAGACAGCAGCAGACTCTCCCTCCCCCTGCCTCTCGCTCTCTCTCACACACACACACAGCATTCCACAGTAATGGTTGCTTTGTCTCAGAGCAGATAAGCAGCCGGCTGTCAGAAATGGAGCTTTCAAAGGGCATATCCGCATTCCTACAGTGAGTTCAAAACAATGAGAATAGTGGCCACTTGACTTAAGGGGATTATGGGATGTTTCCGGAGGCTGATCAGAGCGCAATAATGCAACACCTCGTTCATACTGATGCCCGGGCGTTTCAGCCAAGGCGCACCAAGCGTTAATCTTCTTGCCAAGGTGGAGTACCAGGAGCGCTCTAGCCGTGGAGTCAGAGCGCACTACATGCCTTGCCAGTGTGGATGGGTAGTGAGCTAGGATGCCCGAGGCTGCTTTAATGCGCTCTAACTCATAAGTGTAGCCAAGCCCTGAGCTGGTATATAACTGGTAAGAAAGATCAGCAATTCTTCCACTGCCCCATGCTGGCTCTTTTCTTTTGTTTACTGTGGGTCTGGTACCATGAATGGCAAGTTGCCACCAGGGAAGCTGGTGGAAAATGGCAGGATGCGCAGAAAATCTTTCCCCTTCCTGCTCACAGCAAACTATGTCAGAGGGCCTATTAATTACAAAACAAAATCCTCATGTGGGAGAGTGGGGAGCAGCTTAAAGAGGAGTTGGGATGCTGGCAAGCAAATGTATTGATAAACTTATTTATAAGTTTATCATGTCTGTTTTCCCCAGCCCTTTGTATATCACTTGTAGTTTAGGCTAACTTTTGTGGGGAGAGACCATGGGTAAAAACCTGGCTTCATGGAGTCAATGGACTTCAGGAGGGCCAGGATTTCACTCCAAGTCTTCGAATGCATTTGTACAACACTGAGCATAATGAGGTCCTGATAGTGTCTCTGCATGCTGCTCTAATACAAAAACAACAACAATAATAATGGAGAATTCCAGGTTGCTAAATAAATGGTCTTAATTTAATCTTGTTATTTAATTAATTTATTCTATAGCTAGATTCCATTTTTATTTTTTTAAAAAGTTGTTAAAAGAATATTGTTAAGGTTGCAAAGCCCAGCACTCAAAAGTTAGGAATCACCAGAATTAAGATTGCCTATGCAACCTTAATTTGGCCCCTAGAGTATGTGCAGTACAATACAATCTTTAATTACATGTACACTTTGTCTTCTTCACAAGCTCGCTGGTCATGCAGTGCACCAGACAGATGATGCTCAGTGAGGGCTAGATTGTGATAACATTTCTCATGCTTAGTATTAAACGGCTCCTCGAGCAGTCTCACTGAAATCACTGCTCAAGCAGTAAGATACCACAATCCGGCCTAGACTGAGGCAGCTGTCCAATATTTTTTTTTATCCTCATCATTCAATGTACAGCCCCAAGTCTTATTTACTGCACACCATCCAAATGCTGCACCAACTACAGAATTTGTTTTAATTTTCTCAAGGGATTTTCTGTTGCGTTCATCACCACAGTATTTGAGCCTCTCGAAGACACTAATGGATTTATATTCTCAACACCTCTGTGAGGTAGTAGAGGACTATATTTATCTCCATAAGCAGATGTGTCATAGAGTCAGAGTTTAAGGCCAGAAGGAACCACGAGATCATCTAGTCTCCTGTATATCACAGGCCACCAACATACCCAGCACTAGATTCAACAACCAAAATTAGACCAACGTATTACAGCCCATAGGAAAGATGATGAACTGAGACAGAAAAGATTAAGGGCTAAAATTTCCAATTTTGGGTGCTCAACTTGAGACTGCTAAGGCCTAATTTTTCAGAGGCACTGAGCACCTGCAGCAGCTACTGACTACAACTGCCAATGTCAATGCTTAGCACTTTTGAAAATCAGGCCTGAGATGCTCAAAACTTGGGTGCCCAGAAATGAGGAAAGCACCATTAGTGCTGTACTCAGATAATTCTGATCTAAGTGACTTGGTCAGTGCCACATAGGAAATCTGTGACAGAGTCTGGGATAAGATCTCATTCTCTTGACTCCCAGTGCATTGCCTTATCCATGAAGCCATGCTCCCTCTTACTGCGGCCTCCTGCCACATTTTCTACACACTTTCCAATTTCTGCGATGAATAAGGCAGGGAAAAAATGAGACACTGACACCAAGGCATCCCCAGAGCCAACCTCTCTCAGTCCTGAGGAGCAAGGAAGGCAGTCTTGGTGTGTATATGGACTTGGATGACGGCGGTGAGAGCAGTCACTGTGCTTCCTCTCCTTGATCTTTTACCTCCAGCTAGGGACCCCAGAGAGCTGCGTCCCAGACAGTGGCTGCAATGGCTAGGCACAACATCTTTAAAAAGGACACACGGCTAACGGACTACATAAAAATACTGATATGGGGAGAAAAACCGGGAATGACAAAGGAAGCATCACATGCCTTTTGTGATCAGTGTACTTTTGCAGCATAGAGGAAATGAAGGACAGTTTGGGCAACTCCCCCTTTTATGCTGTTGGAACTGTGTGTGACTAGAGAGGGGTGAGTGGTCCCAATAGGTACACTTATCCCAAGAGGGCAAAATTCCTGAAGCAGAATATAGATAGATTATTTTAAATACATGTACTCGAATACCTTTGACACAAGGTCTTCCACAACTGGCCATCAGGAAGTTTAGACTTGAAATTAGACGAAGCTTTCTAACCATCAGAGGAGTGAAGTTCTGGAACAGCCTTCCAAGGGAAGCAGTAGGGGCAAAAGACCTATCTGGCTTCAAAATTAAACTCTATAAGTTTATGGAGGAGATGGTATGATGGGATAACATGATTTTGGCAATTAATTGATCTTTAACTATTCATGGTAAATAGGCCCAATGGGATGTTAGACGGGGTGGGATCCGAGTCACTACAGAGAATTCTTTCCTGGGTATCTGGCTGGTGAATCTTGCCCACAAGCTCAGGTTCAGCTGATAGCCATATTTGGGGTCGGGAAGGAATTTTCCTCCAGGGCAGATTGGAAGAGGCCTTGGGGGGTTTTCGCCTTCCTCTGCAGCATGGGTCACTTGCTGGAGGATTCTCTGCACCTTGAAGTCTTTAAACCATGATTTGAGCACTTCAATAGCTCAGACATAGGTGAGAGGTTTATTGCAGGAGTGGGTGAGTGAGATTCTGTGGCCTGCATTGTGCAGGAGGTCAGACTAGATGATCATAATGGTCCCTTCTGACCTTAATATCTATGAGTCTATGAATCTATCTTTATCATTCTAAGAATAAATGTAGGATCTGCTCTACAGCAACCTAACCTATCTAGTAGATGGCCTAAGACTGAGTCCTTGTTTCTTGGCCTGTTTGGAGGGACCAGTGGCCTTTTATCTCATCAAGCACCAGGGATAGAAGCTAATGCCAGGGATATATGATGGCCAGTGATGCACAGCTTTGGTTATTCATGAGATGTTAAGCTATTTAAAAAAAAAATCACGCTAATCAGATAGTACTCTGCATGCCCACTCTGCCCTGTGGATACAGAATACCATCCTGTCTGGTGACACAGATAGTCTACTCCTGAATTTCAAATCTCTACCTATAAATTAGTTGCTTTTTGGAAGAACAAAGTTGTTTCACTATAATTGGGTGCAAGCAGCCTTTTCCTGTTTTACAATGTATTTCATTACATTCTCTGCTTTCAGAGGCTATCACCTAACGTATAATTAAAGCCTCTGCACCACTCTGGAATGTAACTTCTGTGCTCAATTGTTACATAATATTAAACTAATAGTTGTGGGTGGCAAACGATACAGTTGAGATTATATACAGAGATTCATTAAAAACATGTATCTATAACTATCATGAATAAAATATATATGTAATACCATATAGGCGTACATATAAAAGCACCAGGCACACCTATGGCATTATGAAAATAATAATTTAGCTTACTTTTCTTAATTTTATCCCATTACTCCTAGTTATAATCTCTTGGGACCCCCTAAACAAACCTCCTTCCTTGATGCTGGCAATTTTCAGATACTTGTAGGTGGCTATCTTATGTAGAAGCATATTGCATGTGGTTAGCCTTTCTATTTGTTTTCATTTTTCCTTATAAGCTATTTCTTCTATCATTTTAAATGTTCTTTTCTCAAATCCCTTGAAGTCATCAACTTCTTTCTGGCTATCAGCTATTCAGATCTGAACACAGCATTACGTCTGAGTTTTATTGACTTAGAAGTTTATGTGAGATGCACTCTCTTCTAAATTGTGAGACATTACGAAGTACGAAGGAATATAGGCCATATACGGTAGCCGGTCACAAGGAGATGCTCCTAATTTATGGCATCAGACACATCTGGCAGCTTTGAAGTTTACATCAGCTGAAAATTTAAATAAATAATTTGTTTGGCTGCTTTGAATAATGGATTTTAATTTGTGTAGAAAATCTGATGGGAAAACCTCACAATCTATCAACATTTTACTGGAAGCTCAATTCTATTATGTTTCAGTGGAGGCTCAAAATTGTTTAAAGAAACCAATCTGCTCTTTATCCAACCCTAAATGTATCACTTGAGATTTGAACTTCCAACAGGAGCAGTATCTGACATGTAACTAATTTTAGAATACAAAATGCTCCTCAACATATTGCAATACCTATAATTTAAAATAACAGTAAACCTAAATTTTGCAAAAACAGAAAATTCGAGTGCTAACAAAAAGCATAATTTATAATTGAAAGAAAATAATATTTAAAAGAAAACAACTTTTGTGTCCTTCCAAAAAGAGACAGAAATTACAAAGTTTTATTTCCCAAGAGAATTATGCCACTTTTGTAAAGAAAATTACAGTCACCACAAATTGCTCTCAACAATTCCAAGGCTTCTTCATTTGACCACTTGAAAATCAAAGTTCTTTAAGATTATAAATATAACTTTTTATAACTCTGTTATTACGTACTGTGAATGGGGAAAGGGGGCCAATCTTGTGGCCGTAGCGCCGAATGGCCTCTCTGATGTGGCAGGGCTGGATGGCATCACTTTGAGCCTCTATACCACAAGCTGCAGTGCTCTGCAACAGAAAAACATAAATTGTTACTAAATCAAAAACACACAACAGACCTGCAGTGCATAAAATATGAAAATAAACCTTTATAAAATGGACTGATTTTTTTTCCTGAGGATACACATCATTGTTGCCACACACTACATCTTAAAAATCTATTAACAAATCAAAGAGGACTTTTACATGACTTGTGTTTAACAGACCCAGAGAACAATATATTTGTCCTCTTAAATCTTTTACTGATTTTGCTGATGTATGTAGCAATGGAAAAGAGAAACAAATGATCAAATTCAAATGAAAGGATCATGGAAGTCATGCTGCAATAACCACAAAAAGCTATTTCTGAAACATTTCAAGCTTTCCTTATAATATTAAGGGGTGGCAAAAAAATTCTGATAAGGATTTCAAAGCAGACACCAAGATCACAATTGTCTGATGTCAAATTTAAACTGAAAATGAAACTGTAACATAATTATAAAGTCACAAAGATAACGAAATATTTTAATAGATTCAAACTGGAAAATTTTCAGATTTTAAATAGATTTTTGAACTAAGGACCCTGTGCAAGAAATAGCAGATTCATGCATGCTGGTCCACAGATGCTACAAAGGTCTTCCTGGCTATGCAGGAGTAGAAGCTGTATTGTATTTTTAGTAGGCAAACTGTAATATTGGTGTAGGGCTCTCTGGCTACCCAAGACAGCTGCTTGCGAAAATTCACAGATTCCATCCAGGTGACTGCCGTGTGACAAGATCAGGGGAATGCCACTGGTGAATCCATTAAGCATGACCAACATACAGTGGACACTGCATGTACAAGATGTACACAAACATACTATGAATATATACCATGGGCCAAAATTTTCAGCCTTGAATGTCTAAATCTAAGTATCTAAATAAAGTGCCTGATTTTCAGAAGTGCTGACCACCAACAGATCACACTTGATATCAATGAGTGGAAACCACATGCTACATAATGTGTTGGTGGGACCTTTCTAAATGACATGCATAAAGGGAATGTGAAACCCAATGCTCTGTGTTGGTCTGGGCCCTGATGTAGTATGAATAGCATGCTTCACTAAACAGCTGGTCTAGCTCAACACCTTAGCTATGCCTAGTAGACGCCTGTCAAAACTGGATATGTAGTTTCAGTAAAATTGTACAGCGGTTTATAAATATCACATTTTTAAAAATGACATTGAAGTAAGAGTATGAATTTATATTAAACTACACCTAAAATTGCATCCTTAGCTAATATTTTGTGCCTGTGACCTGCAGTGCAAATCACTCATATGAACCCTACCAACCCAATGTAAAAAGGAAGGAGGAAAAGGAACATTCAGAACTCCTAACACAAATATTTTTACAGATCATCAAAGAGTTCCTCATTGGTATGGTATGTAACAAAGTCAATGCTGACAGTTAATTTATTAGTGAGGGAAAGTTGAACTATATGGGGAGTGTACCTCTTACGATTCTATGAGAAGCATATAAACACCTTGTTTATTGTTTGATAATGTCAAGGTAACAATTACTAGTGGAATGTGCATGTTTCTTGGCAAGAAAATAATGTAATGAAAGCAACACTAGTGATTCAATTCATACATGCTGACTTTGAGTTATAGTAACATTTTTTTTCCCCAAGATGTCCCCCCACTTCAGTTTTGATATGTTCATCCCTCCCACTTAGAACACCTGGCATTACAGTGAAAACTAGGAATGATAATACTGACATTGGGTATCTTGAATGTGAGATAAAAGATACTCACATTTCATTCAAAGCATCCAAATATCTAAGCTCAACTTACTGAGATAAAAATAAGGATACTGAAGTTCATAAGCCTTTTCAGCAATTTTGATCTTTAAAGTTTATGTCATATTTTAAAATTGAGTTTTCAAAACCAAGATTTCAAACCCAAGAAAATGATCAAGATCTTCAGCAGATATTTTGAGTGCCTATCTACTACAGCCTCATCCACACCAACCTTTTTTCTTTTTCTTTGTTTGACTTTGGTGGAGTCTTGTCCAATGCCTCCATTCCCCAGGGCTCCAGACAGTGTTTTCCCAAGGTGTTGTGGTCCTGCTGCTCCTGGGGGAGTGGGCGTAGGAGGTGGTGTGTTTTCCGGGGAGTCAAGACTGCTCTTCATATTTGTGGTCTGGCCTAAGAGATGTGGCTATCAAAACAAAAAAATCAAGCAGTCATTGTAAAACGATATTTTTAAAACCCGTTTCATTGGTTTCCTGGACTTTCTGTTACAGGAAATATAACACAACATTCAGTTTGCATATTCGGGAAATTACTGTGATTGCTGATCCAGGTAATTACAGCAACTGTTGTATCTGTTGTTGTTGATATGTATGCGTATTAATTTCTAATGCTGGAATAAAGGTCCACATACAAGAAGCAGTTCAGGGCTGGAGGTGGGAATTTCTATATAAGCGGAAAGAATTTTCATTTTTAAATGTAAAGCGGTCATCAATAATTTTCAAAAGTCTTTAATATGTACATTTGAAATTTTTTTTTTAATAGTTATAAACATACACTGATTTTCCCCATCCCAGCATGAGCACATCAACAGCTGTCAGATACAAATACGTACTAGAAGGAACTGAACAGTTCCAAAAAAATGCATGTACTAATAAAATAAGTACCACCCTTCATATGATATTTATTTCTACTCTTATGCAATAATGGATATACTGACAATATTAAAAAAAAACAAGTATTTACCTCAGCAGAATTGTGATACTGTATAAAAGTAGCAGATATTGCATGACTGAATGGATCACCTGCTTTGGGAGCCATATCCTGTTTGACCAAAAGAGCCAAGTCCACCAACTAGAAGAGCAACAAAAGCAACAATTAAAGACTAGGTTCACTGACATGGAATTAACTGCTTATGAACTGTATCTCAAAAGTGAAGGAAGACATTATACATGTGTTGACACAAATGATGCTAATTCTAATGGTAACTAGACAAATTCAGCCTTGAAATAAGATGCAATTTCCTAGCAGTAAGGGTAATTAAATGCTGGAACAGTTTACCACAGGAGGAGGGATTCACCATTGAGTGAAGTCTTTAAGGCGAGATTAGATATCTTTCTAAAAGATAAATTTTAATTAGCTTGTAGGAGAAATTCTGAAGTCCGTGTGCATGAGGTGTCAGTCCCTTCTGGCCTTGGAATCTGTGAATGTATGAATCCCCCTATTCATTTCTTTCCTTTAAGGGATATGGAAAGAACAGGAAATTCTACATTGCTCCCCATATGCTTACCCAACGCTGCTTGCACCGCAGTCTGCAGCAGTCAGGAAGGATTTTTTTCCCCCTGAAGTACAACTGGACAGATGTAATTTTTCCCCTCCACCTTCCTCTGAAGCATCAGGGAGTGACCACAGCTAGAGATGAGACACCAGATAGGGTGGACCAGTGCTCTGAGGGAATAGAGAGAATCCTCTCTCTCAGATACCTGGCTGGCGTGTCTTGTTCACATGCTCAGGGTCATACTGATCACCAGATCTGAAGTTGGGAAGGAATTTTACTTCAGGTCAGATTGACAGGGTTGTGGTTTTTTTTCCACCTTCCTCTGCAGTATGAAGCATGGATCACCACTAGGATCATTAGGCATATCATTCCAAATCAATTTCCTGCCATTGCAGGGACCTCAACTCTCCTGTTCTCTGCATGTGGCACACAGTTTAGCCATCTGAAAAGTGAAATGCTTTGGTTTATCCCAAGTTATTGGGCTCAATATAGGGGTAACTGGATGAAATGTAATGGTCTGTGTTATACCGGAGGCTAGACCAGATGATCTAGTGGCCCCTTCTGGTCTTAAACTCTATGAAACTATAAATGCCTCTTTAATAGAGTTTGAACTGCAATGAGTTACTTTAACTTAAAGAACTGGAAGTTACTTAGCTGTAACAGGAAGCTCTTTGAGATGTGTGGTCCCTATCTGTATTCCACACAAGGTACAGATGCATGCCATGCAACTGAGTCCACAGATTCTTAACAAGAGGTGTCCATTCGCCCGCACACACGCAGTTGCTCTCCTCATGCTCCAGACCAAAGGCGTAAGAGGTAGTGCTGGCTGCCGCCTCTCTCACCATGAATCCAACAGGATCCGAAGCAGACGGCACGGAGGGTGGGTAGTGAAATACAGATAGGGTACATCTCAAAGAACCTACAGTTACAAGTAAACAAACTCCATTTCTTCCCATGCTGGTCCCTATGTGTATTCCATACGTGGGTGACTGACAAGCAGTATTCAGACCAGAGGTTGGTGCAAGGATGCCACCAATAAAGATGCTTGAAGAACTACAGTCCCCACAGCTGCATCTGCAGCAGAGAACTGAAGTAACGATGTGTAATGTTTTGTGAACGTGTGACTGGAACTCCAGGTAGCTCTCAGAGAGTGTCCTTACCCCATCCAGACGAGGGAAATGCGCTAATTGGTAGTATGTGATGATGCAACCAAAATCAATCTATTGATTCTCTGAGGAGATATTTCTTGTCCTCATGACCTTTCTGCTATAGTGAGCAATAGTCTTGGTAATTTTCTGATTGGTTTGGTCCTTGACAGGCAGAATTCCAGGGCACATCTGACATCCAGGGAATGAAATCTTTGGGTTTTGTGAAGGAAATGGAAAAGTGGATGGGTTGGTTGACATGGAATTCAGAAATTACTTTAGGGAGCAATTTATGATGAAGATGAAGGGAGACCTTCTCCCCGTAGAAAGGGCATATGGTGGATCAGTCATGAGTGCTCCCATTGTGCTCATTCTTCTGGATGAAGTAATACCAACTAAAAACGTGACCTTCATGGAAAAGTGGGACATAAACCATGTGGCCAAAAGTTCAGATGGTGGCCTGGTGAGTATTGACAGGACGAGATTGAGATCCGATTGAGGTGTAGGCTTGACAACTGGTGGAAATGTCCTGGTTGTATCTAGCTAGTTGCAGATAGCTACCCCAATTTGTGCTTGTAAATTTGTTCTCAGGTGGTTGCTGTAACTTTGAGTCCAGGATGCAGGGGGGAGAAGGAGGAGAGAGACGAGAAAGAGGAAAGAAAGAATGTGAGCTCTTTGAAAGAGTGAATGGAATAAATCTTACCTTTGCTGTTATCAAGCTTCCTGAGTCATCCACAAAGGGGTACAGGTACAAAAGTCCTGACTAGGCCCTTCAGGAATCTATCTGTTGTTGGGTGAGTTAAAATGGAATGCTCATCTACTGGAGGAAGGACTGCACTGATTGCTGCAAGATGGACCCAACAATGAGCTCAGGAGAAGACCCAAGTTCTTCAATGACAGGAGATAATCTAAAATGACTGGCATATCCGCAAAGTCTGAGGAAGTCTGATTGTGCTGTGGCCAGGTATAGAAACATCTCCCTTTAGCTAGGTAGCAGTTCCTAGCTGAATCTTTACTACTCTGAGTAAGAATGGCTTGGACAGCTTCTGAATATGAGTGTTCCACTTCTGAAGCCCATCCACAAACCAGTCTGTGAGGTGAAGTGGGTCTGGGTGAGGGTCTCTGATTTTGCAGTCTTCCTGTATTAGAAGATCTGGCAAGGGATGGATCCTGATGGGAGGATAGGTTGACATTCTCAGAAGTTCAGGGAACCAAGTGTGTGGACTAGTTGGGTGTTATCAGAATGAGACAGATCTTTCTCAAGACTTGTGGTAGCAGGAGAATGGGCAGCAAGGCATATCTGAGTTGTTCTGACCATGATAACAGGAAAGCTTTGTCCTGGGCATCATGGCCCATACCTGCAATACAAGGGAAGTTTCCTGTTCATTTGGAACATGAAGAGATCCCATTGAGGTGTTCCGCTTGAGTTAATCTCCGAGAGCTGTATATTTCCCACTCATGGTCTGCAGAGAAATACCTGGTAGGTCCGTGGCTTGGATAGTGATGCGTTTTCTGAACATTCCAATGCCTGACTGCTTCCAGGAAGAGGGGCAGGGTTCTCGCTCAACCCTGCTCGTTTATATAAAAGGCCAGAGTGATATCCAACATTATTTGGATATGGAGCGAATACATGACGGACCACTCTCAGTTCCAGCAGGTTGATGTACAGTTTGGTGCAAATGCCCTGTACAGTGTGATAATTCAGTAAGTGTCCCATCCTAGAGTGTCCCATCCCAGAGTATCTGTTATGATGGTGGCAATGGGGCTGGCAGTGTTGAACGGGACTCCCACTTGCACTTGTTTCGGGTTCATGTGAGAGAGGCAATGACCTTGGTGGGAACAGTCACTCTGGTGTTCACGTGGTCCTTGTCTGGTAAGTAGAGAGACCAGAGCCAGGCCTACAGCAGTGCAGAAAAAGTCTGGCGAATGGTAGCACATGAGACCATGTGGCCTAGTAGGGAAAGGCTTTGACTTTGACTGTACTTTGACTGTAGTTTTTTTGTTTGCAAGTAACCTGTGTTATCAGATTGTTCACTAATTGAAATCTTTCTGCAGGGAATAAAGATCTTTCTGAAATTGGAGTCCAGTATCACTCTGATAATGTTTTTCGTCCTAGTGAGGATCAAAATGGAGTTTTCTTTGTTCATGCAGAAACACCAGTGTTGCTAGAAGATGAAGCAGGAACAAAGTTGCTAACCTGACCTCATGGTAGGAGTGATCTGTTAGGAGCCAGTCAACCAAGTATGGGAAGGCTGTGCAGCCATTGCATCTAATTTGGGGTGCCACCACAAAAAAACCTTTGTGAATACCCTGGGTGCTGTTGCTTGTACAAGGGAAGGACACTATATGAAAGTAGGTGTCTTCTATGTCGAGAGCCACAAACCACATTCCCTCCTGTACAGAGGGGATTACTGTTGCTAGTATAACCATCCTGAATTTTGACTTTTGAATAAAGATGTTCAGTTGTCAAAGATCCAGACTGGGTCTCCAGCCTCATGTTTTTTGGGGACTAACAAGTATGGGGAATAAAACCTCCCTTCAAGTTGAGATTGCACTTGTTCTATTGGCCACTGTTGGAGAAGAGAATCTGCCTCCTGGCAAGGAATCTCCTCGTGAGAGTGGTCCTTGAAGAAGAACCAGGAACGGGGTTTGTGGGAGGGAAGGGAGATAAATTTGATGGAGTAATCATGGTGGATGATTTCTAGAACCCACATGTCTGTCATGATAGAGTCCCAATTGTGAGCAAAATGTGAGAGAAGACCCCCAAAGTTTGGGGGGCAAGGGACAGAATAGAAGTATTTGGTATCCATAAAGATGGGTAATTCTCAATTGAGGCGTCAAAAGTAGCCCTGAGTGGGTGGGTGGCAATGGGTGGGAGGAGGGCATCCAGTTCTCCTCAATTCCCTGTCAGGACTCATCTCTCTGCAAGGAGATGAATGGCTGGCCAGAGTATCTGACTCACCCAAGTCAGAGACCTGCTCTGGCTCTACTGGTGGGGTCGTCAGTACTGGAAAGTGAACACTCCTGCGTCAGGGTTGGAGCAGGGAGGAGTCCTGAGTTACTGAAGTAGATTCATCGTCCGATGTGGCAATGTCTCTCAGAGGATGGGTCTAAGAGGAGAGGGGATGAGATATGAGTGCCCACATGTCCCAGGGTTCAGGGTATATGGGCCATCAGGACTGATGATTCCGATGCATCCCAAGATCTTGCAGGTGGCTGATCCTTAGACGAGTGGGCTGGGACTGCCATAGAGTCAGGTCCTGCACTCTTAGATGGAGCCAATGGATGCCAGTCTTTATGTTTAGGAGTCAGAGCTATCAAGAGAACTGATGGATTCTTTTTCTTCTGTGTTTTAACTGCATGCCTGGGGCCTTCAGCAGTTCTGAGCCATTAGGATGTGCGTGTGAAGGTTTGCCCAACCTGGATGGGGTCAGGGAAGGATCTCTTCTCTCAGAAACAGACCTGGATGGGGATCTGTGCTTGCATCTATGAGAGTGCCTCTTACTCTTATAGAAGCCCTGAATGATGAGTCCTTGGGTTTAGCAGCTTTCGGCTCTGTTCCCAAGTTCAGGCTTGGAGAGCAATTGCACATATGTGGGCCAACAGACACTGCTTTTCATGAACCTCTGGACTCAGGCACATGTGGAATACGCATAGGGATCAGCAATCAAAGAACCACCTTTCTCATCACCTTTTATAAATTTACTGAGTAATTTGTCTACCTAAAAAGGGTTGACCCCTACCTTTTATTTACAGTTGGGATGACTGAACCCAAGTGAATTGCCAGAACTCACATAGAAAAATGAGTGGTTTCAGTGGCCTCCTAGCTGCCAATCTTTTGCTATAACCATTAGCCAAAAGTGCCACTTACACACCAGAGCAATGAGCACGGAACAGTACAAAAGCTCAGATACAGCAGATTACATGAAAGTTAGAAAGGAATCCAGAGACAGTCCCTTGAAAGGTCAAATACACTTTGAAGAAATGTTAACACACAGCCTGAAGTGTCTGCTGAGATTAGTTGAAAGATGTTTAAGATTACTAGTTACCTTTGTTCTGCTGTATCACAGTAGATATAGCACATTCCCTTACCTGTGCCACAGTCTCATATGCTAAATATGCCAAAATCTCCATGGCAACTGCATTTGGTTTTATTTCCATACTGCTGCAGTCCAGCCAATCACGAAACTTGGAAGCTTTCTTGGCTGTCAGTTCAAAACAAAGTGAACAGAAGTTAATTTTAACAATAGATCTACATTCTTATTTGCTTAATTCTACATCTGACAGGGTAACAGTCAAAAAGTAAAACTGAACTTGATGTGAAGGGCAAGAAAGAGGCAGTAGAGGGATTCAAAGAGGGGGTTAGAATGAGACAGTGAGATTAATGGGTAAAGATGCTAGTTTCACAGGCAGCAATTTGGGTAGCCTATAAGAGAAGGCCATGACAATCATGAAGGAAAGAAGAAGAAAAAGATGCAGTAATCAAGGCAGGAGATTACAGTATGGACAAACATTTAACTGTGGGGACAGACAGGAAGGGTTGGATTTACAATACATTATGGTGGAAGAAAAAACAGGCTTGTGTCAACCCTTGGATGAATGGCGATAAAGATAGGATAAGATGACTCTGAGGCTCCACCCCTGAGTGACGAGGAAAAGGATGTTATCAATAGCAATGAAGAAAGGTGGAAGTGATTTAGAAGAAAAATTAAGGAGCTCAGTTTTAACTATGTTAGGGTCTTGGAGGATGACAAGCTATCCAGCATGATTCGCTGGGTATGTCTGAAATGCGGTATTAGGCAGAGGGAAATAAAAGGTGCAGCCAAGTAGATCTGTAAATCTTCAGCACAGAAATAACGCTTTGATCCCACACACACTCAGGATACCTCAGGAATAAAGCAGAGAAAAAAAGAAGAGATGGGCAGAGACAGAGACCCATGGGGGCTTGCACAAAGAGGGGAGAAGGTGGGAAGGCCAAAGTGACGCTGACGGAATGGCAGGAAAATTAAGAGCAGAACCAGGAAAGGCCAAAGGGAGGATAAAATGTTGTTAAGGAGAGAGTGAACAATGGTGTCAATGACTAGAGAAAGATGAAAGAAACTTGGCCAGGAAGAAGTCCTTAGTGCTTTTGGTGAGAGCTGTTTGTGAAGAGGGCAGAAATCAACTGGAGGGCATCTGGGGTGGGAGAGTAATTTGATATAGAGTTGTAAACTGCCTGTTCAATCAGCCTGGAGGTAAAGTGGAGAAGAGAGATTGGGTGTTCGTTGGAAAGGTAGCTGTTATCAAGGATCATATTTTAGGACAGGGAAACAAGGATATACTGGTTGGCTGAGGAAAAGAAGCCAAAGTAGGAGAATTTGAGGATGAGTAAAAGGGAGGTGGCAGGATCAAAAGCACTGGATCCAATATTTATACATGCCATCTTAGACTGTTTGACATTTGGGGCAGGGAGCTTTTCTTTCAACAGTTTTTAAAATGCCATACAGATTTATGGTGTCACATAACTAAATAATTATAACACTACTGTAACATTGGATGACTCTTCAGGAGCTAATACATGGCTTTACCTTACACTAATATGGATTTATTATTTTAAACCCATTGCAGTTTTTAAATTCAATTTCTACTACAACTAAGGGAAATATGGAAAAATAGTCCTTTGTCTTAATTTTTAATAAAAGGCCGTGTGCCATTTAGCATATTACTGTATTATCTGGTTTGCTTTATGCTAGGTAATGAAATTGTGAGTATGATTCTCCTCACTAGTTTTACACCAGTAAAACCCCATTGAGATCAACTAACAACTTGATTGATATTAAATGTGAGGGGAAAATGAGGCCATGGTTATTCAAAAATGTAGCAAAATTATCCATCAGATCATTAAGAAAAATAATCATGATCTCCAGTTCATCAACATTGAACGTTATTTTGTAAAATGAAGATTTGTATTTGTACTGAGTTCTGATTATAATTTTTAGGTTTAAAAAATGGCATTATCACAAACCTCTCATTAGCTGAAATCACCCCAATCTGAAGTACCATTTACCTAATGATTCACGGATGTGTGATGCCAAATTACAACTGAGCTTTCAAAACATATTGAATTAGGAAAAGAATAAATGCTTACAAAACATGTTTTCCTACATTTGCTGACATTTACACAGAGTCCTATTTTGGATGTGTCATTTATTTGCACTTTATGATACATAAATGAATCACTCATGCACCCAATTCAAATGCCTTGTTATAAAAAACATGATAAGCGTCTCTCATTTAAAGATATCATTGTATTCAATTTTGTATTGTAGGGTCATGTGCTATTTTGTCATGCTTTTCACTAGCTCTTTCACCTCACTTTCTCTTTGACCTTTGACTTGAAGCCTTAGTAATCACTTAACCGCTTCTGTAATTATGTTTTGCTACATGATCAAGCCCATTAATTTACAACCCATTATAGTTGTGGCCCACAAGCATTTCTAGTAAGCTGGTTTTCAGTGCTAGTAAAGCCCTAATTCTGTCATCATGTTATTAGTGTTGGAATGGCGTGTACTGATGAATTTGGCTGATGTTGAATAAATTCCACAGCAGGAGGTTATGGCTTAAAATAGAAAAGACCCTTTAGTAAGTTCTTTGTATATCTATGGATGCAGAAATAAAAAGGAAAACTTGATACCATTAGTTAATTTTAGATACCTTCAGAAGTAATCACAACACTGAGGGTGTACTTCATTTATCAGCTGTGTATAACCATACCATGGTAAGCTGTATACAAACATGGTTGTTTAATACATAAACTGGTTAAAAGTTTTATCTATTTATGGATTTTATACTTGCACTCAGCACCAGAGTATTTGTGAAATCTGGGAAATATAAAAATAAATAAAATAGTCTGCCTGATCTCAATAGAGTGTAATAAATTAGCATCGCTTAGCAGTTCTGAGGAGAGAGAACCTAACATACTCTTTTATGCATTAAATAAATACATTTCCCAGAAATGTATCAATTAGGTTCTACAGTGTACATAAAATAACTGCACATCTAAATACTGTGCAGGAGTTATATGTGATAGTACTTACAAAAACTTAACTGACGACTTTCACAAAATTCTGCATACTGGGCTGAGTCCATCATTCGTGTTTGTCTTTCTGCTCTCTGAAAAACAACGGGTAGATTTAAATAATGCACTTTATTCAAACAAGAACCACATACTGCAAAATAAATGCCACCCACAAAATTCTTGCAGGCATAACTCTGAAGTTAACCCAAAAATTAAATGTTGTTTTAACAGAATAAAATGCATAAAAATAACACACGGTTGGGTTATTTCTCATGGGTAATATTTGCCAATGGTGAGATTCAGAATTTTGATTCCAGAAGTTTGCTTATATATGTTCCTTATGCAGCACAACAGTTAGGGCTCAAGCCTGCAAGGTGCTGAGTACTCTGGCCCTGATCCAGGAAAACACTTAAATACACATTTAAATTTAAGTCCGTGAGTAGTCCCACTGTGTGCTTAATGTTAAGCACATATTTGTGTTTTCCTGAGTCAAGGCCAAAGGGCTCAGCATCTTGCATAACGGAGGCTATGACTACACTAGAGAGGTTACAGCAGTGCAGTTGCACCAATGCAGCTGCTCTGCTGTAACTTCTCAGTATAGCTGTTCTTAGCCGACGGGAAAGAACTCTCCTGTCGACTTAATTAATCCATCCCCAGCGAATGGTGGTAGCTATGTTAGCAGGAGAATCTGTCCTGTCCACACAGGTCAGTGTAACTTATGTCACTCGGGGGGTGGTTTATTCACATGCCTGAGCGACACAAATTATACCAACATAAGTGATAGTGTAGACATAGCCTAAGCCCTAAATCTTTTTGAAATAGACACTAATGATATTGTAGCGAATGGAAGACTGGCACCACTGTGGGGATGCACCAGGTCAGCAGGAGAGCAACAGAGGCGAACTTTGCTCCACACCAACTTGGTACATGCAGGAGCACTGGGATGGTGATTGCTGGCATTTTAACGATAACATTTGCCTTCATTTTTATTCTTCAGAAAGCGAAGGCAGCTAGGAGAGGAAGAAAGTGAAAATTAAACAGGGTAATTAATTAAATCCATTTGAGAAAAAACGTTCTATTGGATAGTTTTAATTGTATTTCATACAGATATAGTTAAATGTAAAATAAATTCTTATGTAACACAGTGCCTCAAAACAGGCAAAGTATTCAAACCGTACATCTCTATATATAGCAACCCGTCCAAATATCTGCAACACCATATTTAGGCCAAGATTCAACCATGCATTTATGTTTATATTTAATTTTAAGGATGTGCTTGAGTCCCATTGACTTCAATGGAGCAATGCTGATTTACACTAGCTGAGGATCTATCCCACATAGTAGACTTTACACCCTCTGTGACAGTCTATACTGTTATGTTCACCGCTTTTACAAGACTGTAATAAATTATGTACAGGTATGCCCTGTGAGGTATCGTTTGAAAAGTCATAATCTGCTGAATATCATTATCCTCTTGGAATTTGTGTAGCAATACTATATGTGAAGTTTTGAGATTTTACTGTATGATTGTTACTGAAATATGCTGTAATTTCAGGTAACACCCACAAACAAGTTTTTCGGAGACAAAGATACACTGGCCCCAGCCAGGTGTTAAAGAGCTATCACCAGCTTAAGCGGCCATTCTCCAACAGGGGGAAAGGTGTAAACAAATTTACATTCCATCACAGGGATGGGTCAGACTTCACATCCACAAGAGAATACTTGTCACCAGCACCCCAGCTGGGGGTAATCCTCAAAAAGGGGATGGTGGAACAAGAATGAGAAACAGTGGCCTCCAATTTACCTCTCTCCTCCTTCATCTCTGCTTATGACATCAATGCATCTCAAAGAACTGGACTAGGGAGAAGGGTTCTAGGCTGAAAGGAGACAACCTGTGACATTTACTGATTTTAAGTTCACCTAGCTTTTAAGTTAGGTATTAGCTTGCATTTTATCCTTTTAGTGTATTTTGTAACCAATCCTGACTTTTATGCATCATCACTTGTAATCCCTTAAAATCTATCTTTCTGTAGTTAATAAACTTATCTTATTGCTTTATCTTAACCAGTGTATTTGGATTAGGATGAGTAAGAAACTCCATTTGGGATAACAAGGCTGATGCATTATCATTTTCCTTTGATGAAATGACAGACTTCATATGACTTTATACTGCTAAAAAGGGTATTGAGCAGTACAAGACGCACATTTCTGTGGAGACAAGGCTGGGACTTAGAATTTGTGGGTGTTGCTCTGGATGTAGTTCATGAGTGACTGTTCAGAGTGCTCATGTAATTTAGCTGGGAGCGAATTTGCATGGTGAAGGCTGTGTGAGCAGGCCAGAAGCAGATGTTCTGACACCAAAGCAGTGTAAAAGGTGCCCCAGGCTAAGAGATTAAGGGGACACAGCTGTTCATTGGTCCAAATTGTCACACCCTTCATAAACTGGAGGCAGGCAGAGGTGGTTAGACGATACTAAATGATTGTCCTTTTCAGTAGCAGAGAGCAGTTCACTCAAATTTCTCAAACAAGAAAAGTATGTTACCTTAATCTTAGAGAAAGGAGTATCACCTCCTTCCAAACTCTAACTTAATGAATAAAGGAAAACCATTCAAGCTAACAAAGGCAAAATTTTGGCACCAACAGTACAGTCTTAGAATAGGAGTGGCCAATTGCACCGCAATCCATAAATTTACACTCAGTGCATATAGCCAGAGTTAACATATACAATTACAAGCCAAGAAGCGATACATGTGGTAAATCTTGACTTTAGTAAATTTTTTGATATGGTCTTGCATGACCTTCTCATAGACAAATTAGTGAAATATAGTCTACATGGAGCTCCTATAAGGTGAGTGCATAACTGGTTGGAAAACCATTCCCAGAGAATAGTTATCAGTGGTTCACAGTCAAGCTGGAAAGGCATAATGAGTGGGATCCTGCAAGGATCAGTCCTGGGTCAAGTTCAGTTCAATATCTTCATCAGTGATTTAGATAATGGCATAGAGAGTACACTTCTAAAGTTGGCAGATGATACCAAGTTGGGAGGGGTTGCAAGTGCTTTTGGAGGATAGGATTAAAATTCAAAATGATCTGGAAAAACTGGAGAAATGGTCTGAAGTAAAGAGGATGAAATTCAATAAGGACAAATGCAAAGCACTCCACTTAGGAAGGAACAATTCATTGCACACATATAAAATGGGAAATGACTGCCTAGGCAAGAGTACTGTGAAAAGAGATTTAGGGGGATATAGTGAATCACAAGCTAAATATGAGTCAACATTGAAACACAGTTGCAAAAAAAGCAAACATAATTCTGAGATGTATTAGCAGTGGTATAGTAAGCAAGACACTAGAAGTAATTCTTCTACTCTACTCCACACTGATAAGGCCTCAACTGGAGTACTGTTTCCAGTTCGGGTGCCACATTTCAGGAAAATTGTGGACAAATTGGAAAAAGTCCAGAAGGCAGCAACAAAAAAGATTAACGTTCTAGAAAACATGACATATGAGGAAAAAATTGAAAAAAAATGAGTTTGTTTAGTCTGGAGAGGAGAAGACTGAGGGGGGACATGATAACAGTTTTCAAGCACATAAAAGATTGTTACAAGGAGAAGGGTGAAAAAATGTTCTCGTTAACCTCCGAGGATAGGATAAGAAGCAATGGGCTTAAATTGCAGCAAGGGAGGTTTAGGTTGGCCACTAGGAAAAACTTCCTGTCAGGGTAGTGAAGCACTGGAACAAATTGCCTAGGAAGGTTGTGGAATCTCAGTCTTTGGGGGTTTTAAAGAATAGTTTAAATCAGCAGTTCTCAAACAGTGGGTCATGAGTTCATTTTAATGGGGTTGCCAGGGCTGGCATTAGACTCAGTGGGGCCCAGGGCAGAAAGCTGAAGCCTGAGCTCAGCCGCCTACACGGGCTGAATCCGAAGCTTGAGTAACTTAGCTTTGCAGGGCCCCCTGTGGTGTGGGGTCCCAGGCAATTGTCTTGCTTGCCGCCCTGTAACACCAGCTCTGTGCACCACTTCTTTTCTCAGCCACTTGCCTATCAGAACTATCTGAAATGATTACCTAGCAACTGACTGAGCATGTTGTGGTTGAAGCCAGTTTGAAAAGTTGCTGTAGAAATAATTGTAGCAATGGACCATTTTCTGAAGAAAACTGAAGGAAAGTGGGGTAATGAAGGGGAGTTGATTGCCACTCGCAGCAAAAGAAGGATCCTAACAGCAGTAAAATCCAAGAAACCACAAATATGATTCAAAACATTTGGAATATGGATTTACATGGACTGGTTTTGAGGAGGACCCACGGCCACAGTGTTTGGTGTGTAGCGAAGTTCCAGCAAAGGATAGCTTAAGACCTTCAAAAATATTGCGGCACTCAGACGCAGCACAGTTCTCTTTAAACAAAACCGATTGATTTTTTTCAGCAAAAGCTGAGAGTGCTAAGGGCCAGAAAACAGTACTGAGAACAGCAGCTATAGCAAATGAGAAAACCCCAGAGAAATCTTCTCACGTGTCATATTGGATAACTAAAACCGGGAAACCACACACTATTGGAGAAAGTTTTTTTCTGGCACATGCAAAGAAAATGGTTTTGATTATGTTGGGGCAAGATGCAGTGACTCAACTTGATTCGATTCCCCTGTCTAATGACACTATTGCCAGGCATATTCACAGTATGGCAAATGACATGACTGAACAAGTGATTGCCAAAATCAAGTGAAGTCCTTTTGTTTCCCGTTCTTCTTGATAAAACGAGGAACGTCTCAGGTGCTGCTCAGATGCTGACATACATAAAATTTGAGAATGACAAAAAACTCCAAGAGGAATTTCTGTTCTGTCGGTCATTACCACAGGATGCTACAGGGGAACAGCTCTTTGCACTTTTGGATATTTTTGTCTCAGATTCTGCCTTGTAATAGCAGCGCTGTGTAGGAATTTGCAGTGATAGTGCTCATGCAACGACTGGAAAAAAACAGCGGGCTGGTCACCCAGGTGCAGGCTGTTGCACCACAAGCATATTAAACTCACTGTATTATACACAGGCAAGCCCTAGTTGCAAAAAAAAAAAAAAAAAAAAAAAAAAAAGTCCACCTGTTCTAAAACAAATTCTCAATGAAGCTGTTTGCACAGTCTGCATCGTCAAGAGTAGCTCAACAAGTGTACGTCTGTGTGGAGTTTTGTGGACACGTTCAACATTAGTCATTACATTTAATATTTTAGTCACCAAAATGTTTAGAAAAATATCCAGGTGTTCTCCCCCTCTTCGTAATTCAGTCACACTGACTTGTAGTGACGCTTCAGTGTCCATGTCTAATGCCTCATATTTATTCTCTTTTGTGAGACCTAACTGCAAGGACAGATGTTGTATTTCATTATTTTACATTCTCAGTTCCTTTTCTGCGAACCATACATTCCTCCACCTCCTCTGTTCTGCTTGCCTGGGTTTACATTCTGCAGCAATTGCTGTTTGAGATTTGTCAAATTTTTCATTGAACTTTTTCCACCTTTGCCAGAAAGCAGGACTGCAGGCAATGGAAGAATTCTTTTCTACAGTCTCCTCTGAATACAACAGAGCTTTTGTTACAGATTCTAATTTAACAGAAAACAGTTCTGATGACCATATTTACCTTTGGTCTTCAACATTTTGATAAACAATAAAGCTTTACACATGTGTTCATTTAGTCCAGGATGGAGAGCTGAAGACTTTGCTACAAAATTTCTTTCCAGTTCTGCTCCTCCTCCCCACCAATGCATAAGCATAATTGTATTATTATTTCTTATCCTCTAAAGAAAAATTATCTAACACGTGCCTCAGCTCATACCTCTTCTAGTGATACTATAACAGTGATCTGTTCTGGAGGCCACCTTGCCACTTAGAAGGGGAAAGGAGTCCAGGAGAGCTGGCTGTATTTCAAGAAATCCCTGTTGAGGTTACAGGGACAAACCATCCCGATGAGTCGAAAGAATAGTAAATATGGCAGGCGACCAGCTTGGCTTAACGGTGAAATCCTAGCGGATCTTAAACATAAAAAAGAAGCTTACAAGAAGTGGAAGGTTGGACATATGACCAGGGAAGAGTATAAAAATATTGCTTGGGCATGTAGGAATGAAATCAGGAGGGCCAAATCGCACCTGGAGTTGCAGCTAGCAAGAGATGTCAAGAGTAACAAGAAGGGTTTCTTCAGGTATGTTGGCAACAAGAAGAAAGCCAAGGAAAGTGTGGGCCCCTTATTGAATGAGGGAGGCAACCTAGTGACAGAGGATGTGGAAAAAGCTAATGTACTCAATGCTTTTTTTGCCTCTGTCTTCACGAACAAGGTCAGCTCCCAGACTGCTGCGCTGGGCATCACAGCATGGGGAGTAGATGGCCAGCCCTCTGTGGAGAAAGAGGTGGTTAGGGACTATTTAGAAAAGCTGGACGTGCACAAGTCCATGGGGCCGGACGAGTTGCATCCGAGAGTGCTAAAGGAATCGGCGGCTGTGATGGCAGAGCCATTGGCCATTATCTTTGAAAACTCGTGGCGAACGGGGGAAGTCCCAGATGACTGGAAAAAGGCTAATGTAGTGCCAATCTTTAAAAAAGGGAAGAAGGAGGATCCTGGGAACTACAGGCCAGTCAGCCTCACCTCAGTCCCTGGAAAAATCATGGAGCAGGTCCTCAAACAATCAATCCTGAAGCACTTACATGAGAGGAAAGTGATCAGGAACAGTCAGCATGGATTCACCAAGGGAAGGTCATGCCTGACTAATCTAATCGCCTTCTATGATGAGATTACTGGTTCTGTGGATGAAGGGAAAGCAGTGGATGTATTGTTTCTTGACTTTAGCAAAGCTTTTGACACGGTCTCCCACAGTATTCTTGTCAGCAAGTTAAAGAAGTATGGGCTGGATGAATGCACTGTAAGGTGGGTAGAAAGTTGGCTAGATTGTCGGGTTCAACGGGTAGTGATCAATGGCTCCATGTCTAGTTGGCAGCCGGTGTCAAGTGGCGTGCCCCAGGGGTCGGTCCTGGGGCCGGTTTTGTTCAATATCTTCATAAATGATCTGGAGGATGGTGTGGATTGCGCTCTCAGCAAATTTGCGGATGATACTAAACTGGGAGGAGTGGTAGATACGCTGGAGGGCAGGGATAGGATACAGAGGGACCTAGACAAATTGGAGGATTGGGCCAAAAGAAATCTGATGAGGTTCAACAAGGACAAGTGCAAAGTCCTGCACTTAGGACGGAAGAATCCCATGCACCGCTACAGACTAGGGACCGAATGGCTAGGCAGCAGTTCTGCGGAAAAGGACCAAGGTGACCGTGGACGAGAAGCTGGATATGAGTCAGCAGTGTGCCCTTGTTGCCAAGAAGGCCAATGGCATTTTGGGATGTATAAGTAGGGGCATAGCGAGCAGATCAAGGGACATGATCGTTCCCCTCTATTCGACATTGGTGAGGCCTCATCTGGAGTACTGTGTCCAGTTTTGGGCCCCACACTACAAGAAGGATGTGGATAAATTGGAGAGAGTCCAGCGAAGGGCAACAAAAATGATTAGGGGTCTGGAATACATGACGTATGAGGAGAGGCTGAGGGAACTGGGATTGTTTAGTCTGCAGAAGAGAAGAATGAGGGGGGATTTGATAGCTACTTTCAACTACCTGAGAGGTGGTTCCAGAGAGGATGGTTCTAGACTAGTCTCAGTGGTAGAAGAGGACAGGACAAGGAGTAATGGTCTCAAGTTGCAGTGGGGGAGGTTTAGGTTGGATATTAGGAAAAACTTTTTCACTAGGAGGGTGGTGAAACACTGGAATGTGTTACCTAGGGAGGTGGTAGAATCTCCTTCCTTAGAAGTTTTTAAGGTCAGGCTTGACAAAGCCCTGGCTGGGATGATTTAATTGGGGATTGGTCCTGCTTTGAGCAGGGGGTTGGACTAGATGACCTCTTGAGGTCCCTTCCAACCCTGATATTCTATGATTCTATGTTGAGTCATACGTTTCAAGATCAGAAGGGATCATTATGATAATCTGGTCTGAGCTGTGTAACACAGGCCACAGAATTTCACCAAGTGATTCTAGCATCAATCCCATAACTTCTGGTTGAGTGACATCATTTCTTTTAGAAAAACATCTAATCTTCATTTAAAGATTTCTAGTAATGGAGAATCTGTCCAATCCTAATTAATTAATTACCCTATTTAAAAAAGAAATTCACCTTTTATCTAGTCTGAACTAGTCTAGCTTCAGCTCCCTGCTATTGGATCCTGTTATGACTTGTTTTGCCACAATAACAAGCTGTCTCTCATCAGACATCTTTTTATGTAACCTCTTAACCATCTTAAATAGACTGAGCTTCTTTAGTTTCCTGCTGAAAGGCAGGTTTTTCCAGACCTCAGTTCATAGATACTATATGCTATAGAAGGGACTTAATCTTCTTAAAATATCAGTCTAAACAGGAGTTTGTGTATCAGAAGTACTCCCTAGGACTGCATGTACAATATTTAGGGGGAGATTTTCAAAAGGGCCTAAGGTGTTTCTGTGGCACTCATACTCCTAAATCGGATTTGTGCTCCTAAATCCATTAGACAATTTTGAAAATCTCGTGTGAAAATAAACAGTAGTTTCTTCTGAAAACTTTACATTTGTACATCCCTTAGTGTGAACTAACAGTAATTCTCCATTAGCTTCTGTATACCTAATAGTTCAAATGGTTTCAGACTTTATTTACTTTTATTTGATCTATTTATGGGTGATGCAGGTCAAATCATGCACCAAGACCATGCACTCATTCAACGCAGGACAATCATAGTGAATCTTGAACATGTAGTAAATGGACAACCCTCGCAATGTAGTCTAGAGCAAGGATGGTAACAAAGAACTGTTATTCAGGCACCAAGAGGTAAATTAGTATCTTCATATGAACAACTGTTGACAGCATCCTTGTGTACATAGGGAAATAGCTAGATAAGGAAAAAAAGATTTATATGAGAGGTTACAATTGGAGGGGAAAAAAATTCCTGTCTCCCCCACTAAACTCACAAAGAAAAAAGAAATCTAGCATAATCACATCACCCTGGGGGTATACAAGAGTGACACTTTAACACACAATCACAGACCTTATGTCCAACAGCATCTAGCATCCCACAGTTCCTGTAACATACAGCATCATAACCACAAGTACTGTACCAGCCTCACAAACTGAACCTTAGAGCAGTTACATTAAATTAAATGGGACAGCAATGACTAAGGGTAATCAAACAACAGACAAATTGCTGATACATCACAATCCATGCACTGACTCAGGAATTTTCTAACTAAGGAATACAGTGCACCAGAGGAGAAGTCTCTTTCACTTTCTTCCAAGGGACAGGTAGCAAATAACTCCAACAAAACTAAAAACATCTTCTTGCTCCAGTATAAAAATTAGGGCTGTCAAGCGATTAAAAAAAATTAATCACAATTAAGCGCACTGTTAAACAATAATAGAATACCATTTATTTAAATATTTTGGATGTTTTCCACATTTTCAAATATACTGATTTGAATTACAACACAGAATACAAAGTGTACAGTGCTCACTTAATATTTATGTTTGATTACAAGTATTTGCACTGTAATAATACAAAAGAAATAGTATTTTTCAATTCACCTAATATGGGTACTGTAGTGCAATCTCTTTACCATGAAAGTTGAAATTACAAATGTAGAATTATGTACAAAAAAACTTGCATTCAAAAATAAAACAATGTAAAATTTTAGAGCCTGCAAGTCCGCTCAGTCCTACTTCTTGTTCAGCCAATCGCTCAGACAAACAAGTTTGTTTACATTTGCAGGTGATAATGCTACCCGCCTCGTTTACAATGTCTTGTTCTCATGGCACTGTTGTAACCGGCGTCGCAAGACATTTACTTGCCAAATGCTCTAAAGATTCACTCCTTCATGCTTCAACCACCATTCCAGAAGACATGCTGATGACGGGTTGTGCTTGATAACAATCCAAAGCAGTGCAGACTGATGCACGTTTGTTTTCGTTTTCTGAGTCAGATGCCACCAGCAGAAGGTTGATTTTCTTTTTTGGTGGTTCGGGTTCTGTAGTTTCCACATTGGAGCGCTGCTCTTTTAGGACTTGTGAAAGCATGCTCCACACCTCATACCTCTCAGATTCTGGAAGGCACTTCAGATTCTTAAACCTTGGGTCAAGTGCCGTAGCTATCTTTAGAAATCTCACATCAGTACTTTCTTTGCGTTTTGTCAAATCTGCAGTGAAAGTGTTCTTAAAATGAACAATGTGCTGGGTCATCATCTGAGATGGCTATAATAGGAAATATATGGCAGAAGACGGGTAAAACAGAGCAGGGTATACAATTCTCTCCCAAGGCATTCAGTAAGAAATTTAAGTAATGCTTATTTTTTTAATGAGCATCATCAGCATAGAAGCATGTCCCCTGGAATGGTGGCCAAAGCATGAAGGAGCATACGAATGTTTAGCATATCTGCCACATAAATACCTTGCAATGCCGGCTACAAAAGTGCCACGCAAATGCCCGTTCTCACTGTAAATAAGAAGAGGGCAGCATTATCTCCCTTAAATGTAAACAAACTTGCTTGTCTTAGCAATTGGCTGAACAAGTAGGACTGTATGGACTTGTAGGCTTTGAAATTTTACATTGTTTTGTTTTTGAGTGCAGTCATGTAACAAAAAAATATATATATACATTTGTAAGTTGCACTTTCATGACCAAGAGATTGCACTACAGTACTTGTATGAGGTGAATTGAAAATACAATTTCTTTTGTTTATCATTTTTACAGTTCAAATATTTGTAAACAAAAATAATATATACTTTGATTTCAATTACAACACAGAATACTATATATATGAAAATGTACAAAAACATCCAAAATTTTTAATAAATTTCAATTGGTATTCTGTTATTTAACAGTGCAATTAAAACTGTGATTGATCGGGATTCATTTTTTTTTTAGTTAATTGCGTGAGTTAACTGCGATTAAATCGACAGCCCTAATAAAAATTTGCTTGCTGGGGGACTTACTTGAAGTGTGAAAGCTATCAAACCCTAGGGATATGCTAGCTACAATTGCAGGTTGATGCATTTTGTTTCCTCCTGGAACCCAGATACAATGAATGACACAGGTGACACTTTCTTAATGCTTTACCTGAAGAAAAAAAACCTTCTTAATATAGTGCCAGTTCGCTTTGCAGTGGGGTATTAGTCTTTCTAAGCAGTTAAGAAACTGAATTATGTGGCATACAGCACAGTTAAAACATTCTGCACGCTTCCCTTGGAACATGCTGAAGGATGCAGCAGGTAGGAGCTGGCACTGTAACTGTATGCGTAGTCTTCCAAAACTGTGTTGCATTGTATCTTACTTTCAGCATGAAGAACTAAAAAGGAAGACCGGAAAAAAAGAAAAAAAAAGTGGGGAGGGGTAAAGCATTACCTGTTGTCTCCTATCACCTCAGATGAAAAATAATTTTATTTTGATTTCATTTTAAGTTTTCACAGTTGACACATACATCTTTTTGTGTGTGAAGGCAAAAGGCCAAATGTTAACTTACCTACCGACTATTTAGTGTTTGGAGGAAACGTACCAAGTAGCTGCTACAGTGGAACATCTGAAAAAATGTACATTCCCTGTCTGCCCCCACCCACCCACAATGTTTGGCAACAATCATGATGAAATTGCTGGCTTCACAAACTACTTGCATATTCATATTGTGCCAGGAGTTCCTGTTTCTAAAGACCTCTTCATTGTGTAGCTATCTTAGCTTCAAAGGAGCTAGGAGTGTATTCAGGAGAAAAAAGCATTCCCCTGAATTAACTGGAATTGCTATGAAGTAAAAGGAGAGTTTAAAAGAACAAATGCATCATGGCCTCAGACACTGGTGTCTGGAAACATGTACCATTTGCCAGTAATGTTCTATATTCCTAAGAGAGTGGTTTTCCTTTAGGATGCTAGAACAGTGCAGTGACACCTACTGTACTTGTCAGCTCTTGGATAACAGATCTGAATGGCTCAGCTTTGAATGCGAAAAAAAAAATGGTGTTCACTAGAAAAAAAGAGATACTGTAAGGTAGCTCAATAGCATAGAGTTAGCAGAAATATGTTGAAAATACATTTTAAATCCTATATGTCTTGAAACTGTTAGCTGAGGATTTTCATTATTTAAATTTCAAAGAAAAAATGGACTTGCTCTTCTTAAAACCACTTTTAATGTAAGTGGTAAGCAAAGAAAAAGGGGTATTAAGGAGTAAGCCTTCTTAAAGATTAAACAGTCTCAGGCTTTTATATGGAAAATAACAATCTCACTTTGGGATAGATTGATGGATGTTGTGATAAAACTTACTGCAGGTTTGGCCATAAAGTACAAAATACACAGGCAATTCTTTGTTATCTTCCTTACCCTTGCCTTATAAAACATACTGTAAATTCTGTGCTATCCATTAGTTTGAGTAAGTCCATAAAACAAACTTGAGACCTTTGATGTCATGCAGTTTTGGTGTGGCTTACTTGTAGGGTTAGCTTACATATGCGTTTTGCCCTAATATCTACACTTATTAGAGTAACATCTAGACTGAGGCACTTTCCGGTATACTGACACAATCCTAATTTTAATGAATTTGTACAGTCACAATCTAATCAAACTTTACTTTTCAGTTTACAAACATGAATTTTCAACAAAATAAAACTGATTTACAGAATTTAAATTTTTAAAGGGCTGATTTTCAGAGGAGCTGAAAGGAAGAATCAGACACTTAAAATGCATATATTATTGTGAAAGACCAGAAATCCTCACAATATAGAGTATGAGATTTTATATCAAGAAAGAGACTATTATGTAGAATACTGTGACAACTAAGCATGTGGACTCTGAGCAACATGAAGAAGATAGATTGGAAAGGGCAGGTTTTTGTCTTGTTCCCACTTGTAGAATTGGTTGTGAAGCCCGGGTATTTGGAGTCTGTGAAGTTCCTTAAGAAAGAAGTCGCTGTCTGTGTGAATGTCATGATGTGTGTGTCCCTAAACTTTATCTGATATGAGTCATGGTTGAGTGTCGAATCTGTAACTCTTTGTGAGTTACCACAGGATACTTTGAGTACAGTATCTGCATTTTCTTTATAGAGAGAGACTTCTGTGTAAGACAAAGTAAAAAGATTAGGGCTGTTCAGCGTAAAGAAAATTTGATTTGGGGGGGGTCTATGACAGAAGTCTATGAAATCATGAATTTTGTGGAAAAAATGATTTGTGAGATGTTAGTTACCATTTCCCACAATACAAAACCCAGAGGTCACCCAATGAAATTAATAGACAGAAGATTTAATACATAAATGAGGAAGTAATTTTTCACACAACACACAATTAGCGTGTGGAACTCACTGCCACGGGATGTTGTCGCCTCTTCTTTCCCACTCCAATGCACCAATCAGTGTAGCTAAGTTAATATGGAAATTATCTGCACCAGGTATAGGGCAGCTCACTTCCCTTTTGGGACAAACGGGAAGCAGGGATCCAAGGGTGTCTCTCTGAGAAGCAATTTAGTTCCTGCTCTGCTCCTGTGACAGCGCAACTGTGCTGCCCCGTAGTCAGGGTTTGAGGTAACTCCATGATCTAGTTCAAGATGTTTAAAATGTATTCTAACTAGAGCTCTGCAATTGACAGATTTTTGGTTCACTGGCAATTCTGAAAAAAACTTTTAAAAATTGTTTTGGGTTGAATAGAAAATGAAATGTTTTGAAATTTTCAGGAAATTTAAAAGTAAAAAAAATATAAATAGCAGTCAAACAAAAGGTTTTCTTTTGAGTACTTTTAAAACATTAAAAAAAATTAAAGAAAATTTCTAAACAAAAAGTCATTTTGAATTGAAAAATCAAAACATTTCATATTGAAAACACCGAAACAAAATATTTTGATTTTTCAGATTTTTTTTTTTTTACTTTATTTTAGTTTGTTTTTCCTACCAAATCAATCTGGCAAAATCAACGTGAATTTCTGAAAATGTTTCTGTGTCACCAAATCTGCACTTTTTCTGAAAAATAGTTTCAGTTAAAAATTGTCAACCAGCTTTAATTTTACCAGTGTTTATGGGGAAAGGGATATTGCCAGGCAAAGTTCAGATAATGTGAAAAGTTTTGAGGGAATTTTAAAGTAATAAAGAAAATCACAGTGCAGAAACAATCCTGTAAGTAACAAAAAGTACTTCCCCTGCAAGTATAATCTCAATGTTCAAAGAATATACAACACTGCTCTTATGTTACACGCTCATTGTTCCTTTAATACTAGATTTTCCTTGTATACATATATAATCTCTAAATACTGAATTTATTTGAACATAGGTCCATATCAGATTCAAATGTCCTTGTCTAAATTTATTACTGCTGGTGTGAAACATGGAGCTGGAACCTGTAAATGAAACATTTCCTGTTCATGGGATACCTTTGATTTCCCTTGGAAAATATTTTTCTCTGTTCCTAAATATATCTCAATGTGTGTTCTAAATCATGTGTTAAATTTATGACTAATTTCTATCAGTGTTTTCCAAAAGCTATTAAATATTGGATAAACCTTGCTAGCAAACAACATAAAAAATTACGTGGGGCTTATTACCAGACTAATACATCAAGAAGACCTACCTTCTTTTACTTTTCTGATTGAGGATGCTGTAACCTTTTTCTGTGGTTTCCAATTGGCCGTACATCAAAAACTCTACATACCAGGTTAATATGCAAGAGACCTTTATGTTTGCTGAGTAGCATTCTTCTTAAAACTTCTTCTAGTTTTACATCAATTTCCAGATCAGATGAACATAAACAGCTTTAAAATCTGACCCGTAAAAGTATGGCTACAGTTAAATCTTTTGGTCATTTAGGGTAAACTTCAAAGCATTGCCAGGGAGATGCACACAGCACACAAAAGCTCTTTTCTGCATAATGGGGTTTTCTATATTATCTTCCACGCAGGGGCAAAAACTGTCCGTGTACTCTTGCTGTTTAACATTAACACAGCAACTGCAGAGACAGACTCTGTAAGAAACTGAACTGAAAACCTGATTAAATTTGGAGACATTTAACACACATTTCTTTTTGACTGCACAATGAAAGACGTATCTAAAATAATATCATTTAAGGGCTGAAGTTTGTTAATAAGCCATGCCGTATTTCATTTTGCTCATGCAAACCTGAGTCTATGCAAAAATGTAATGTAAATTACATTGGGTGATGCCCAGGGGTTCTTTCTGGAATCCTCCAGCTTCCCTCCATTATTATTGTTTTCCTTCTATCATTTCCAGAAGTTTTGTTTTAGATCCCAATTTTGGGTAGATTCCCTTGCTTCCAGGATAAATAATTTAGCACTCTAGAGAGCAGGTAGATCTTTGAAGACTTGCCTTAAACAAAATAGTAATTCCAAAAAATAATGGCAAAATATGTGTGTTCAAAGTCAACGAATTCAAACCACACAAATCTATATAATTGATTGTGAGTATTATACCAATAACTGCAATTTTAGAAGGTAATTTTTAAAAGGTGAGGTTTGGGAAATCTTTTTCCATCTAAATGAAGTGGGGTTAAAGTCACAACAGTAACTAATACTGACAACTGCTATCACACTTATTTGCTCACAATGAGCCACATTCAAACCGGTGTAATTGAGTGCAATTCCACTGATTTAATGAATCTTAAGTCTGAATTGGGTCGTATGATTAGGATGAAATCCTGGTTTCACTAAAGTCAGTAGCAAAACTTCCATTAACTTTTGTAAAGACAGTATTTCATTCTATGTGTCTTGCACATTTTTAATTTGGTGAAAGAAATAAGATTTTTTTAAAAAACTATGTTTCAGCAGTGCAGATCCAAGCTAGCTTCAGAACAACAATCTGCATTCTATTCTGCCTCGTGCATTATTATCACAAATGTCACCTATCTTCAGGCTTTGTGTTTATTGATGTAGTCACATATAGTGTAGGAAGAAAGCATCATGAGTTTTGGATACCCATCTGAATGTACAGTTCTCATAGACAGAGAAATCCCTTTTTAAAAACATGATAGGAGAGTCACTCAATGAGGCCAGTTTTACAGAACATAACCACACTAAGTTTCTTGCACCGACACCAATATCTTAGGAACAAATTCTGTCCTTAGATGCATGCACTTGGCATGTGTAGTCACCAGGAGCTGTGCACGTGTGTCTCAGTACAATTTAACTAAAACGAGCTGCCTGCTGTTTTTACTTTAACATCTGAGATAAGTCAAGCTGTTTTTCCATATAAAGGCACAGTGAAGAATTTGAAGACTTATTATTCATGAACAAATCTGCATTCAAAATTAGCACAATGAAACAGTCAAAAAATTCTGAAAGAAGAATAGTTTTCTTTTCAAAAACAATATGTAACAATATATTCAAAGAGACAGGTTGGATGAAAATATAAATAATATTATAGGAGCACTGTAAGTATCAATGGCAATAACGTGTCAGAGCATACGGAAGTTTTGAAAGACTGTATTATAGGAAAAACCTTCTTGCAATTGGGTGTCATCTGAATTCAGATTATAAAATACTCTTAAGGTTGTCGTCTCAAGTTGAATGTAATCATTTCAAAAGATGGAGGTTTTTTATTAAGATTGTGATGAATTGTTTTCATGTGTCACAAGCAAGCATGTTCATCAACAGAAATCTGCCACACAAAAGTCTTAGTTAACAAAGAAAAGCATAATAAAATGTCTCTCTAGCTATGCCAAGTTTCACTCACTAGGGAACAAAAACAAGAGAAACAAGGTGAAAGGTTACAAAACAATTTCAGCCAGCCATTTTTCAGGAAGGATCCAAACTAAGTATCTCTTTAAGCGGCGGCCAGCACATCCCTCAGCCTGCGCCACTTCCCGCAGCCCCCATTGGCCTGGAACAGTGAACTGGGGCCAGTGGGAGCTGCGATCAGCCAAACCTGCGGATGCTGCAGGTAAACAAACTGTCCCAGTCTGCCAGCGGATTTCCCTGATGAGCCACGTGCCAAAGGTTGCTGATCCCTGATCTAGTATATACATTTGTAAAAGATGACATTTTATATAGAGGTGTTATAGATTTGTTTTCTCTCTTCTCTGGCATATGGCTGGATGTTTTGTATATTAAGATGCACCAGCCCAAAAAAGTCTTGAAGTCACTGTTTCTGTAGGAACCAGTAGTGATTGAAAAAGAATATGTAGTGGTATCCAAGAATGCATTCTTATCTTGATACAGAAAGTGTGTGTACGGATATTCTTGTTAGGATTCAATTTATGGAATTTAGGCCACTGTGTCAAATATCATGGTTAGACTTTTTAAACCACTGCTAAGATTCGTAAAGCAAGATAAAGATAATCAAATCACATGCTTCAAGGAGCAAGCTAATCACCAGTAGTGTTAGAAGGAAAACTAAACATTTAGAACACTAAATGGTTGTGCTTTGCATGTATGTGTATATAGAGGTTTCTTAATTACAAAGCATCAGGTATTTAGCTATATATAGAGACAGGCCTATGGTCTTATCAGGTGTCGCAATTCGTAGGTTTACTCACAATGTAAAATAAAACTGGGTTTAAAAACACAGTTAATTACTTATAAATAATAATAGTAATACAGTAAATGAATAAATCAGGTAAGTAACATCATAGTTTAGATGTAATCATACAGCAATCAAAGGGTATATGTCTACACTGCAATCACAAGAGGTGATTGAAGCTTGGATAGCTTTAATCTAGCTATTTCGGGTCCCAGAGCAGTGAAGACACAGCTAGTGTGGGTTTCAGGATGGGCTAGCCTCCCAAGTAATTATCCAGGATCCCGGGTGGCTTGAACAACCCACACTGAAGCCCACTCTGCCACAGCTTCCACTGCTCTGGCACCCAAGCTAGCTAGATTTAAGCTAGCTCGGGCATGTCTACAATGTGTGGCAATCACACCCCATGATGATCAAGGATAAGTATGTTGCTTCAAAGCAAGATCATTTGGTATAGAAAAAATATAACTTTAAAATATTTACAAAGATTTTACTGCAAACCTAAATTATTTGTATTAGTGCATATGATGTTGAATTTGTTAATATAAGAATGGCTCCATTGGGTCAGACCAATGGTCCATCTAGCTCAGTATCCTGTCTTCCAGCAGTTTTACAAGGAATGGACAGAACAGGGCAATTATTGAATGATCCATTCTCTGCTGTCCAGTCCCAGCTTCTGGCAGTCAGAGGTTTAGGGACACCAAGAGCATGGGCTGTGTCCCTGACCATCTTGGCTAATAGCCATTACTGGACCTATTCTCCATCAGCTTCTCATGATAAAGAGATTGCACTACAGTACTTGTATGAAGTGAATTGAAAAATACTATTTCTTTTATCTTTTTTACAATGCAAATATTTGTAATAAAAAATATGAAGTGAGCTCTGTACACTTTGTATTCTGTGTTGCAATTGAATCAATATATTAGAAAATTTAAAAATAACCCAAAAATATAATACATTTTAATTCGTATTCTATTACTGTTTAGTAGTGCGATTAAAACTGTGATTAATTTTTGTAATCTAGTTAATTTGTTTTACATTAAGAGCTTGTGTTAATTGCGATTAAGTGACAGCACTACTTTGTAATAAATTGGTAAGGCATGATTTTCCTTTAGAAATCATAGAATATCAGGGTTGGAAGGGACCTCAGGAGGTCATCTAGTCCAACACCTTGCTCAAAGCAGGACCAATCCCCAATTTTTGCCCCAGATCCCAAATGGCCCCCTCAAGGATTGAACTCACAACCCTGGGTTTAGCAGGCCAATGCTCAAACCACTGAGCTATCCCTCCCCCCCATTAAAAGCTGTGTTGACTCTTCCCCAACTTACTGTGTTCATCCACATGTCTTATAGTTCTGTTCTTTACTATAGTTTCAACCTATTTGCCTGGCACTAAAGTTATAGATATTTACTGCTCAGAGAACCTACATTAACAAGCATTCAGTAAAGCATTATTAAAAGGAATTGTTTAATATACACGGACAAGCACGTAAGCACTGTGGGCCAGATCTTGCTCCCATTGAAACCAATAGTAAAACTAGCACCGACTTCAGTGAAGTCAACTGTATGTGATCAGCATGCTACAAAATTATGTGCAAATACTCTTTGGGAAATTGCAGCATGAAGTCAGTGCACAAGCGATGCACGATTCCAAACATAGGCACATGTGTCCGAGAGTGTTATCTAGCTGTTAGAACAAGGAATTGGGCACCAGCAATACTAGGTCCCATTTGTGGCACTGTCACCAAATTGCTGTGTGACTTTAGAGAAGAGAGTGAGTGAGGCTGGTTTAAGCAAGTATTTATTAGGTATTTGCAGATCCCTGCATGGTTACTTCAGACTTTTAAAGCAAGGCAACTCTTAGGGCTTGATTCTCAGTTAGTCCGAACCTTCTGTAGTCATTGACATTAGAGCAAAGTGAGTGCAGAGAGGTGTATATAATACTCCCAAGCCAGAATGACAGCAGTTTACACCCACTTTACATTAGGGTAAAAAGCTATACAAGGTGTAGGGCAATGGAGAATCAGACCCTCAGCCTCAAAACTAAAGTTTGATTGAAGAATAATAAAAAAAAGATACCAGGACAAATTTTGCTCTCATTGGGAATGCACATATGTAACTGAGAGCAGGATTTGGCCCACTGTGTATATTTCATGAATCTAATGCTAACCTGTGCGATGTTTTATTGTTTGTTTAATTAATTCTGTAGGATTTTCCATGATACTCATCACCACTGTATCTGAACAGCTCACAGACATTAAGGAATTTACCATCACAGAACCCTTGATGTAGGGATTATCCCCATTATAAAAATGGGCAACAGAGACACTGCAACTTTCCCAAAGTGCAGTGCTTTAATCATAAAACTATTCTCTCTCTTCCCCAATGGTTACAAAAAAGGATAGAGGTAAGCCCCTGGAATGAATTGACCTTGCTCCATTAAACACAACTGGAAAATTATGCAAATCTGGACCATCATTCTCCGTTTAAATTGTCTTGTTTCTTCTGCCCAAGAACAAGCACCCCACAAAACTACAAAGTGTTCACAAAAAAACAAAAACCAGATGCTGGTTGACATTAATTAAAATATTACAATGAGCCAAAAATACTATGGGACTGTTTCTGTAAATAAAAAAGAAAAAAAAATACCCAAAAGTATTTTCCCCGGCAAAATCCCACACAAGACATTTCTGAGTTGTGCAAAATTTTCATAACAAAACCACAAACCAATGAGTTTTGGGGGTTTGTTCACACCTGAAAGTCAAAATGAAACACAATGAGATGTAAACCCATTCAAATAAAAAAAAAAAAAAAAGAAAAAGTTTGCAAAACCCCTATACATAGAAATTGGCATCTTTCACAGAGTTCCATTTAATGCCCAAAATGTGGATGTTTCACACTGCAGAAATCAAATTTCCCTAAAAATCTCTCTCCAGTAAATCGGGTCTTATATCATTTCTACTATTTCATGGTACGTCGAGTATTTATATTTTTGGAGAGTGGTGTAGCGCATCCATAACTTCCATTGACTTCAATGGAAGGAGCAGGGCCTAAACACTTCTCAGAACTGGGTCCTTGCTTTGTGACACGATAAATTAGTGTAGTAATACTTATGCTTTATGTATTTATAAAAATAAAATACTAGTACAATAGTTTTGAAGGGTATATTTCCTGGGTTGGGGGGGAAAGGGAGAGCAAAGAGCATCTACTGTATGTGGATTCATTAGCATAAGCTTTACTGATAGTTTATCCTGTTTCCTAATGAAAGCAAAAAAACCACCATGTCTCTATTAAAAAGCAATCAGATTTGCTATGCTGGTGACACTTTAAAGAGCACATTATGTGGGAAAACAAAATAAACATTTACCCTGGCAAATGCAAGTGGATTTGGGGTTTTGACATACTTGGCAGGCAGGTAGAATTACATTCATGTCAAGTATGCAGAAAAGCTAATATAATATTTAAATATTTGTTTAAGTAGTGTAGTATTTAAAGCAACACATTAGAAGAAACATTTTTATTAAAACAGTTTAAAGGTTTTTTTTTTTTTATTAAAGGACACTACATAAAAGTAATGTTTAGCTGAAATCAGTACTTTTGCTCCCTTTGTTATAATTCCATTTATTTTCCCCAAGGTAAGTGTCTTCATCCTCTTTAACCGTCAAGTCTTTGTTTATATTTCTAAAACAAAGGCAGTTTTATAGTGATGATTTAAACTGATAATGAATATGTGCAACTTTCCAAGGATCCAGCTCTTGAGAATCGTAATCTTACAAATGTAGATATAATCAGTTAACGCTGGCTGGCCACATACCCAGCTAAGTTTTACAGATGTCATGTGGCTTTAGATGTTCAACACACACACTTACTTTAAAGCTTTCTAATTCTGAATCAAAATGTAAAAATATATATATGGACTGAGATTTGCAAAGTCGCCTACAGATCTCAGCCATACTGCATACCATGAACCCAATTTATAAATAGGGCTGTTTCAACAGGACACCCCAAATCTGCATATTTTGCACACTTAAGTGGGCTCTTAGTCACCAAGGCATGGGCTTGAGTGTCCAAAATCAGGATCTGGATGTCCTGTTTACATGTTTGAAAATTCAGCTTCCCAGTGTGTATGCATCTATATTTGACACCCTGTATACATACACACACACAGGGCCATTCATCCATGCTAGCAGAAGCTGTAAGGATGAAAGTTCAATATCCATTATAAGCCTCCATTAATCTCAATTACTCATAATTTTCTGAAACAACTTCATTTGTATAAGAGATTTTTCCATGCTTTTTCTCAGCTCCCAAGAGAAGTCTGACAAAATACGTAACAAAATTTGTTCAGCCATTTCTGAACTGTGCGTGTGTAAAACTAAAATAATATTAAAAATAACACTTTTGCCATACATTTTGAACATACATAATTTTAAAACATACTTAGAATTTGTTTGAACATCTGCAAATCTTATTGAGATGTAAATATTACGCAAATTCTAACAATAATGAGCATAAGCTTTCGTGAATGCATCCGATGAAGTGAGCTATAGCTCATGAAAGCTTACGCTCAAATAAATTTGTTAGTCTCTAAGGTGCCATAAGTACTCCTTTTCTTTTTAAAGAACTGATAGTCTTACAGTAGTCACCATTCGAAGTTAGGCTATAGTTACCACATTATGTTATCTGAACAATTGCAATATCTTCTGTGATATACTATTGTAACTGCTAGTAAATGCTGACTCCGTAGTGAGGACTGCTACTGCATGCTTAGGGTTTTGAGTTTGTCATGACTCTTTGAAGGTCATATTTGGAGCTGTCAATCAAAAGTGGACCGCTTAACTTAAAAAAAATAAAAATTAAAGATATCAGGATGATCAAGTATATTGTTATATCATCTCCCTGAGAACTTTACTCCAATTCAGAAACTGGAAAACAGCTCTCCGGTCTTAGTATGCACAGGGAAAGATTGTGCAACTAACACTTTCGTTTTGTATGTGTGTGGTTACATGTAAGGCAAACTGCCTGACTTCAGTATGTCTGACAACACTATTATAATTATCAGATATAAAACAATTAGCTTCTGATATGAGGTGACAGCTAAAACATCTATGATATACATTTTTTCCAAGCGGATGTAGTGTGTGTGTGTGTCCCTTTTTCTAAATCGTTTGATTTGGTCTTCCAGAGGAGATGGGACCTAACGCCAGATGCTGTGTGTAGTACAATTTTTTCCGGCAGATGTCTGCAGCCTGAGAGAATCAACAGGGCTTTGAATAACATCTCCAGCATAAGAGTCTTCTTGTCACAGTTGCTGTATGTTATAGGATATGAATCCCACACAAGTGGATGAACCGATTTTAAATAATACCATCTGACAATGGCAGAAAAAATTGTTAGAAGGTCTGACAAAGTCCTGGAGATGGCTGTTAGCCTTGGGAAATAAAATCCAGCCCACTGACAAAATCTGCTCATCCTTCTTTTGTTTGATCAGATGAACATCCAAATTTAATGATTCCTTTCTAAGATCCAGAGGCAATGTTTCAACAGCATTTAACTGAACTGCCAAGGAGCTTTCATTTTTGCCCTTTAAATATGCCATTCAAAAGAATATTTTAGAAAGATGCTAACTTTAAGAACTGTTTGAATATACTACAGCATGCATCTTCATATGTTTTTGATATTAACATGATTTCACATTCACAGTTCATGTCATAGCTTGTAATGAAATCATTTTTAGAATTAAAAAGAATAACTAGCTAAGACTCAAATGTGGTACCGACCATATTGATTCCAGACTGCCAAGAAAATTATAAGAGCGAGAAACAATCTGTATAGAAGGGGTCAACATCTTATTCCTCAAGTCAATAATTCCACAGGCTGGAGTTAGGGGCTCTTTTCTAGAAGTAAAAATAAACTCAGGGCCCCCATTTTTTTAGACTGAAAACAATCTCCCAAGTTCACAGCAATTTATTTCTAATGGTGATAGCACAGGACCGGGGCTATGTCTTCACTGCAAACACAAGTCTGTTTTTACTTGGAGATAGTTAACCCAAGAAAGCTATTTTGATGTAAAATCCTAGTGGAGGTAAGGTACTGTAGTCATTACCTTGATATAGCTACTTGAGGTAAATCCCAAATTGGGGGAGGGGGTTATAGTGTTGACCTGACTACCTGCAATGAGGTTAAAAACTACCTGTATCTTGTTTCCACTAGGATTTTATACTGAGATAACCAGCTCAAGTAGACAATCTGAATGTAAAAACATACCATATGTAGCAGCAAAGACATAGCTTGGGAGTCAGTACTTATGGATTCTACTCCCAGCTCCTTGAGCAACTGATTTAACCTCTTTGTGGCTCAGTTTACTCAAATGTAAAACACGTTAAGCAATAATTATCTGCATTAAAAGGCTAAATATTTAATACTTGTAAAGTGTTGTGTGATTCTTGGTTTAAAAGAAACTCATAAGTACAGGTTTCAGAGTAGCAGCCATGTTAGTCTGTATCCGCAAAAAGAAAAGGAGGACTTGTGGCACCTTAGAGACTAACGAATCTATTTGAGCATAAGCTTTTGTGAGCTACATCCAATGAAGTGAGCTGAAGCTCACGAAAGCTTATGCTCAAATAAATTTGTTAGTCTCTAAGGTGCCACAAGTCCTCCTTTTCATGTAAGTACAGTTTCATTATTGTTAATGGCCACTAAATCTAAAAATCTATTGTAATGAGAAATGTACATGGTTATTGCCTAAATCCCTTAAAAAGAAACCATGCCGTTTGTCATATCATCTGATCTCACTATCTGAGCAGTGTCTTCCTGAGTATTGGGAACTATCTGGAGTATTGTAGAGAAACTTGGAGGCTCAAGGAAGTCAAAGGTGCCTCCAGTCTTAGCTCTCTGTCCTTCCTCATGTGAGGGGTGAAAGCAGAGCAAACTGTTCTCTAGGACATACATGAACCTCTCCCAGGCACACTAGACACCAAACATGCAGCAGTCTATGGAAAGAGGGCTGAGCAGGACTCAAACCTTTTGAATTCTGTTCGGGGTTTGGGATCTGACAGAGCCTTTTGGATAATCTGAAGCAAGCAGCTGCAACTACTCCAACTAAATTACGAGTACACCTAAGAGACTAATTATAAGAAGAGAGGCTAACTAGAGTGCAGACAGAGGTAGTTCTGTTTAACTCTCACACTATCCATCTGTCTTCTCCTCTCCCTTGGAGTCCGTTGAACTTCAAGGCTGTGTGTGTGGGGCTACGGAGAAGGAACTGAGGCTACTGGGTTAGTGCTCTCCGTTACGTAAATGTAGTCAATGATGTCATCCTAATATGACAGCACTCTTGCCCCTCACCTGCAGCATACATAACTTTGGTGTACAGTTCCTCAGCGCGATGCTAGAGGCTCCAATTCCCATGAGTGGGAATGCACGAAGGCCCTCAAAGAGCAGCTTCAATTTCCATGCCAACGCCGAACAGTGTTCTAGGATCTCATGGTCTCTATGACAGCTATATGATTTAGTTGGGGATTGGTCCTGCTTTGAACAAGGGGTTGGACTAGATGACCTACTGAGGTCCCTTCCAAACCTGATATTCTATGATTCACTATGTCCCATGCAGTTTATGACCAAAGTCGTCATGATGGACACACGCTGGCTCTGAGTTTTGAGATGGAATTAGAAACAGGACTGTTAAAAAATATACCACTGTCAAACTGTTATCTCCTCTGGGTTTTGATCCTAGTCCCTGTCAGGGTGATAGACTTGTGTGCCCTTGGAGACTGATTGTCAAAATGATTTAGTTATGTTTATTTATTTATTCAGATTTACAAAAAAAAATAAAAGGACCAAAAAGATGCTCACCTATGGCAGGTACCTCTAAAACCCTTACACCCAGAGCTGCAATCACTCCTGTGCCAGGTCTGCTCAGTTTCTGACTGCCACTGCTCCAACCACCACACCTGACTGCCCACACACTGGTCCATGACAGGTAACGTCTGTAAGACCGCTAAACCATTGCTCAAGCAAAACTAATTTTCCATCATAGCCTCAGGCAGAAGGGGTGGGCCGGGCTGGGGGCTAGCCTCCCCGAGCCCGCAGTTCACCCGTTGCCCATGCTCACAGTAAACTCCCATGGTTTTGCCACGAGGATAAGTTTTTATCTACATTTTCTTTTTGGATCAGTTTTCTTTCCTGTATCAAGAGAAGAACACAGTATGTGGGCATTGTCCCATATATTTAGGTTGCCCAATATTTTCCATTATAAAGGATTCTTGTAGCCTTTCGTTGGAGAAGCATTAACATTCCTGTTGTTTGCAGCAGGCCTTTGCTATTCAGGAGGAAGACACCTCTCAGGAAACAGAAGTGCCTTTCCTCTCTTCTGTGAAATTCCATTCACATTTAGTTGTGTAGTAGTAAAGTGTTAAAAATCACCATTTCTGTTCTCTCACTCGAGTTCCACAGGAAAATTCTGATAGCATGCCAAAATCACTGAGCGTTCTAAAGAGCCCAGCTCGTGCTGTCACCAAAGCTTCAGAAGAGGACATTGTACTGGAAATGTATAGGAGCAGCTATAAGGGGAAGAGAGAGTGAGAGCCAGGCTGGGCTTCCCCCTCCACACATGGCTCTAGCAACGCATACTCTCTGGTGGCACAATATGGGACAGGAGCACCCCAACTCCCTGGAGGGTGGGAGATGGAGAGAGACAAGGCAGGCTCTCCATAAACCTACCTCTACTGTTACATCTATCACATAGTCCCAGCATAGCATTCTACACACACACCTCTGGGGCATAACAATGGAAACAAAATCCTCCAACTCCTGGCAGCCCATCCCCGGTTCTAGGGGCACTATATGGGGCAGGAACCCCCACCTCCCAGAGAGGGGAAGCGAAAGAGCTGAGTTGAGCCTGGCTGCGTCCCATCACCACCTGGATCCAGCACATGGATCCCAACCCAACCCAACCCTCAACTCTGGGATAAGAGCCTTCCCTGCTGCCAGCTAACACACTGAGTCCTGTAGTTCAGGTCAGCTAGATCTGTGTTGCAGTGCTGAGGCTCAAGGTTCAAACCCCGCTAATGATGCAAATGGGGGGACTTTGTGAGAGTTGTATAAAACAGAATTTGTTTTTACGTTTACCTTTAAAAAAAAAACAACCTCAGAAATTACATACAATGACTTCAATGCACAAAAATTACTTCAAAGGAATGTTACTAAGGTTGCAATGCCAAGTTTTATGGTTGACTGTGCAACCTTTGTTTGATCCCGTTGTGCATATGACTTTAATTACATGATCATATGTGATGTGATCATAAGCACACATTTTTCCAGGAGACCCCCAAACTCATTCAGTGCATAAGGATACTGAATTAAGGTTGCATGGGCAACCCTAAATCGGGTGTTTCCTAATTTCTGAGAGCATGACTCTGCAGCCTAATTACTGTTGTTTTTGTTTTTATTTAGTTTAATTTGTGTGTGTATATCTTTTACACACACAAATTACATGAAAATAATGTTATTAAGGTTGAAAAGTCAACCACTAAAAAGTTAGGAAATGCTCGAATTAAGGTTGTCTGTGAGTATGCATTATGATGCAGTCTTTAATCACAATACTATTTTTTCCACAGGATCCCTTTCTCAATCAGTGCACAGAATCGATGGTGCTCACTTACTGAGCAGCTATTTAATATTTTGTTTTATCCTCGTTCAATCTGTGGCCCAATGCCTTATTTACTGCACATTATTCAAACCTTGCTCTGAAGACACAATTATTTATTTCCTCATGGACTTTTTCTATGCTGCTCATTGCTGTAGTATCTGAATACTTCACAAATATTAATTTATTTTCACAAAACCCTCTGAGGTGAGGAGGTGGTATTATCCCTGTGATGCTTTATGATTAAAGATGACCATTTATATCATACAATTACCATACATCTTGTACAAAGTGTATCATGTAAGGTGTCGATGGAAAAGTTATAATCTATCAAGCATGATTATCCTGGTTAAATCCATGTATCATCTTTGTATCTGAAGTTATGAATATTGGCTATGTACTTGCATCTTAAACCCGTGTCGTATTCTTGGATGACATGCACCAGATAGATTTACATCAGGGCTAGACAGCTATGTATTGATGGTCTATCAAGGACACTCAGCTCCCACAATGAGCTATAGAATGAGCTCATCCCACCCAGTAGGTCTTCTGTGGATGCCTCAGACAGCTACGTGCTGGTGGCCATCCCGTGATTCAGCAAACCATGTGTAAGGATATGTGATATGCTCATGTCACCCTAGACACCATTCTGGGCCAGTAACTTTTCACAAACAAGGGCTGTGGACTTTGTTTGGGACAGTAATTTTCCATGAACATGGCAGAGAACATAAAAGACATCTCCATGTTGTTTCTTTTCCTGCTCTAATTCTCTGGACGGTGGATTTACAACTAAAAGGAGCATCTTGAACTATAAACTGAGGACCTTCCAATTTCTTGGAAGTTACCAGAGAGATGTTACAAGTCATCAGTCATTTCCATCACTGCTACGAACCTGATATAAGGACTTTGCAGTCATTTGTATGCATATGATCTATTAACCATTTATAACTCTGCTTTTCTTTTATTAATAAATTTTTAGTTAGCTTACTGAGCATTGGCTGACAGTATGATATTTGGGTAAGATCTGAACTATATATTGACCTGAGGGTGTGTCTGATCCTCTGGGATTAGTAAGAACCTCACATACGGTGAATTAGGTTTTCAATAATCCCTCACCATGTCAGACCTATTTATCTGGATGGGAGCCGAGGGCTGAAATGTCTAAGCAGGACTATGTTTGGCTTCTGGTTAACCAATATTGCCCTGCAGAAGCTATTTTGTTACTGGCTTGGTGAATCTATTTAGAGAGTAAACCACCAGTTTGGGGGACTGCCTGTCCTATTTCTTGCAGTCTGCCCTGAGTGTGGTATTTTCAGTGTGGCTCATCACAGGCACCCAGTCACAATTCCCATTTTATAGATGGGGAACTGAGGCACAGAGAGATTAAGGTCAAAAGTAGCTACAGTTTGAGACACCTTCGACCTGATTTTTGAGAGTACTTAGTATTATATAGCATGTGATATGCTCAAAACACCGTTCCCACTGACTTTAGTTGCAGCTGAGAGTGCTCAGTACTTCTGCAAAGGTCTCAAGTCAGACACCCAGAAAATGAGGAACACACAAAAAGTGACCACATGCAGCAATTTTTGATTTAAGTGACTTGCCCAGCATGGGGTCTACAGGCAACAGTCTCCTTCACTACAGAATCCTGATTCATTTCCAGAGCAGGTTCATCTTGTGCACTGAATGAGACAAGGGTCCTGTGGAAAAAATAGCATCATAATGCATATGCAAAAGGCGGCCGTCTAAGGAACCTTAATTCTGATATTTCCTACCTCTTGAGTGCTTAACTTTGCAACCTTAATAATGTTCTTTTAATATAGCTTTTTTGGATATATATTTTCTAGGCTTTAAGAAAATACAAACTGGGAAAAAAATTCCATAAGGTGGCATCATACTGACACCCACATGGACAGTTAGTAGCATTGCAACCTTTATATTCACCACACAGACCTTAGCAAACAATAAACTGATAGTAGGAGCAGACTGAATTTTGTATGTGGACCAGTACTAGAAGGGGATAAAATGCTTTGCTGAGGGGTTCACAGATATTTGCTGACAGCAGAGGAGCGGTGAGACTCAAGAATCCCGGATTCCCTTCCAGGCTCTGGATGGGAGTGTGGTCTAGTGGAAACAAACTCTTTTGCCATATCCCTGTTCCATCCTGTCTCTTCCCATGCCTGGCTCCGTGTCCCAGTCCCATTCTCCTTTCCCAGCCAGTCCTAGTCTCTCCCTCCAGGCTCGCTGTTGGAATCCCAACTCCCAGTCTCTCCCCCTCCCAACATCCAGTTCCTGTCTTCTTGCCAAGCCAGTTCATCCCCTCCAGGCTCCTTGTCCAATCTGTCTCTCCTTTTCCACCCAACCAGCTTTCAGTTCCAGGCTACCTCCCCAAGCTCCTCATCCAATTTCAGTCCCAGTTCTCCCACTCCGTGTCAGATCTGTCTCTCCTCTTGTTGCCCCTGTTCCCACCCAGTGGTTCCTAATCCCAGTCCTTGTCCATCCAGTCCCTGTCTTGCCCCCTTCTCCCCAGCTCCACATCTGATCTGTTTCCCCCCAAATAACCTTGCTCCCCATACACCCCCAGTTTCCTTCACTGGCTCCCAATGCCACCCTCCCCACCCCAGCTCCCAATCTTCTTGTCCAGCCAATCCCTCTCTTTCCCATGGTTCTCAGGCTGTCTCCTTGCCCAATCCATCCTAGTCTTGGCTCTCCAGCTCCCAGGGGCAGTTTCCATCCCTTCCTCCAGTCCCAGTCTCACTAGACTACTTATCCCAATCTACTCCTCTCTCCCCCTCCTGGTCCACAGGTTGTTCCCTCTGCATTTTAATCAGATGGCTTCCTCCTCCAGGGGGGAGTCACTGAGAGCACAGAAGAGACAGGCTGCTCTCACTTCCAGTGCCCAGCCCCCAGCCTGATGCACCGCACCTAAGGGCAGCAATTTGTGCTCGTTCTCTACATGAGTATAATGAACAAGGTATTTGGGCACCACTACACCTTTTTGAAACTCCTCACCCACTGTTTCTACAGAACACACAAGAAATGAACCAGTCCTATACATTCCACACACAGCCCTCTTCCTGCTGGGAGATTAAAGAAGAATTCCTTGCAACTTACTCTATTTTGCAAAAGAGTGAGCGAAACTAGTTTCTTTTCCGTGAACTATGCACAGCTCACCATAGGCTTTTCAATGAGTGCAAGTATTTCCATTAGCTCCATTGGGAGAATCAGGTCTAAACTGAATATGAATCTACGGATCTTAGAACAGGTGGTATACTGGCCTACTTCGTTTTTAAATATGTCTTGTGTGTAATTTTATAGGACAATATCTTCTAACAAGCCACACATTTTGCCTACCCCTTTCCAAATGTAACCAAGCTTTAACTTTTTCTTGGCTTCAAGCCTACTTTCTAAAGGTACTGTATTCTTCTATTGAAGTTATTTTCCCTCCACTGTTTATTCAAAAATGCAATGTACTATGAAAGCATTATGGTGGCTATTCCTGCTGAATTATTGCTGTATAAAATCGGAGTGTTGGAAATATATCCCTAAACTAGCAGACAGAGTGACAGATGAATGGTGTTCCTTTTAATCCTAAGGGAACAACAACTGAAATACAGCATTCACAGTGTGATGCTGTTTGCATTCCTTTGCATGTCAGTTCAGATTTCTGATGGGAAGGCTTTTTCCCTGTGGGGGAGATATCACCATTATAAAACAAATGATGGCAAATGACTTTTTTAGAAAGGAAAAGAAACCTTCTACACTAAATTACATTTAAAATGGGTCATTTTTGCAATTACTTTAGCTGAAAATAAACAAGAGTTCTGACTATTAAAATATTTGTTTCTAATTTTTATCAGCACATAGCAGTAATTCTGACAAATTTTTATATGAAAAAACAACATTAGGAGAACTTTACGTGGGTATTCTCAAAAGCAGCTAAGGGATTTTAGAGCACACTGACTTTCAATGGGTCTTGTGCTCCTAAATCCTTTAGACACTTTTGAAAATGTCCTGTATTTGCACAATTAAGCATTCAGAAGTAAGAAAAGACCACCGGCATCCTTACTTCACATGATGATTCAGTATACAATTTTTGTAGCCAGATATTTATTTAGCATTTTGTAAGTGCTTTGGTTTACTGTGTGTGTTGCAGATAAACAAAGTACATAAAAGCCATTTCTGTAAAGACTATGGAGTAAACTGTACTTATGCACCATGTACTAAGATTGGAAACCAGATTCTCTTCATTGATCCAGGCCATTTCCACCACTCAGGAGGTACAGAGGGACCACATATTAACCATTACCTATCCAGCTGTGAATTCCTCTGGCATGTGGGAAGTCTCAGCTGACATAAAGTCAGCATAATTTGCTTCTATGCCACCACACCTTTTGGTCAGAGATAAGGGACGGGCCACAAGGGGCATGACTGGAGTTCAGCAGTACACATTAGCGGATGGTCTCTTAGGGACTGTTACCAGGTGGCACAGGTTGGTTGTTCTAACTCATGTTGGGGCTGAGATTGTGCAGGGCAGCGAACCAGAACATTGTAGTTTACCTGAGCTTAGAAAGGAATCTGCCCCAAATATAAGAGCAAATCTACTTTCACTCTGTATTTCTTGACAGTAGAGTGTTACTCTTCTTAACCTTAACAGAGCATTTCCTGACCTTTGAGAGCTTGATTTTGTAATCTTAATGGGGCACTGCTGCTAGGTTGTTTTTTTAAAGGGTCCACCTCGCAGGAATTAGTATCTTATTGTATATTAGGTGACACGAATGAGAGAGAGAGTTCTTGCCTCAAAAAGGCATGTAATCGAAGACAATTACCACAGCAGCCTGAAGCTCCTCCAGCACATCTTAAAATCTGAAAGGCTGTCATCCATAGGAGAGTGAAGTACGTGGCCAAACTAATATTTATGAAAATAGACCACCTGAGAAGTTCGAAGTACCAGCGCATTCACACGCACACAATCTAATCAGTAAATTAGAAGACAAATGCAAAAAGTTTAGACCAGCACATGCCAGCTCACCTCTTTGGCCAAGCCATGTCATACACAAATTCTAATTCTAACCAATTTTCTCTTTTGAAGTGCGACTTTTAAGACACAGAGGAAAGCAAACTTGCAATCTATTTGCAATGTTTCATTGTGCTAATGGATTCTATGGTACACTAGAGGCAGCAGAAGGAAAATTCAATCACAGAGTGATGCCAATGCTGATTATTCTACTGCACTTTAAAGGCAGGAGGCTACAATCCATAAGTCAAACACGGTTTCCCAAAAGACTACCACAGTTGTGGTTTACTCTTGAGAAACTGTAACCTATCAAATCAGAAACAGGCAATTTCTATGCTCCTGACAGTTCCACTTTCTACTGTCTATAGTCAAGTTATGTCTATGAGGTGGAATATTTTATTCCATCTACAGTTTTGTTACTTTAAGTAGCATAACATGGGTCGTTTACTGTTAGTCTGGAACACTGAGGTTTAACGATTCAGTGATACAGAATCACTAATCCAGCTTTTATTGACAAGGCAGTTTACTGCTGCAACTATTTATTGCTGTTTTTGATACTTTCTTATACTGATACATGGACTGTAATATACAATACAATTGCAATATAATCATGTACTTAATTGAACTGAGAATGATTCTTCTACTCTCAAATACTTTTAAGCCCTGAATTTTAAGATTATTCATCTTTCACTTGCACCTTTTTGATTCCTATAATTGCCAGAGGTAGTATGCTTGTGTCAGATTAACACTATAGTAAGATGTCTCTAGCTGCAAGATATTCTGATTGTAGAATGCCCCTTCTATGTAAATTAACAGAGTTAGCTGATATTTTTCAATCAAAGCTACTTGTTCTACTTCATTAGTGTTTGAAAATGGGTTGGAGCTTTCCTTAATCTTCAGTGATGGAAATATGTGATGGACATCATAGAAGAGGAAGACATTTCATGTAATTTCAGCTATAATTTTATCAAATATTTTTTAAAGAAATAAAGCATAGACAATATTTGCTTTCGGTATCGTAAGTGAAACCATACCACTAAACAATCATATCCTGTTTAGCCCATAATGACATCAGAAATATATGTTTATCATCTGCTCCGGACAAGTTAGCATGTTTTTGGCCCTGGGCAAAGCAGAACTGAAACCATTTGCAGTTGTCCAAACCAAGATAACCACACATTTCTGAGGTAATTGATACCTAAAAGGAACACTGCCTTTAGATCACAGTTCACGATTTAAGTACACTAATTCCTTAAAGAAGGTTGTTAAAGTTTTGAAAGTATGTATGTCTATTGGACTTCCTCCAAAATTTAGCATGGGTTAATCATAATCTACTGCACACAGAAAATGTGATACACTAGACTACTTAACATACTAACAACTCTTCTTTTTAGGAATGGAATACATTCTCTGCAATTGCTTATTTCTCCCGATCCACTCCAAAAAATAAAATTAAAAAAAAGTGTGGAGGGGGGCAAAATTCTGAGCACTTTGAAGTAACATGCATCATGAACTAGATTTCTGGTTCTATTACAAACACTGACTACAGACTTCATGGTGTTTCAATGTGAATGCACTGTAAAAGTTATAGGGCATGGCTCTTTTCTCATTCTGGTGCAAATCACGAGTAAATTCATTGAAACTAATGGAACTAGACCACTGTAAAACCAGCGTGAGAGGAGACTCAATCCTATTATGAATTTAATTGCATCCCCTACGATTCATGAACTGAACTTTTATGAGGGGGGAAAAAAGGGTAAATGAAGTCATGCTAAAGCTTAGCCTATGGCATGTGAGCATATTCCCCAGCAGGCTGATAGAAAAGAATTATCTAGAAAGTAGGAATGGGCTCCTCCAGGATAAGTGTCTTCACACTTTTCAAGCAACTCCTACAGTTTAGCTGACTAAAAAGTTGGTTGTACTGGCACAAGTAAATGTAAAGCAGCAAACAGTTGCGGGCCAGGGCCCAGAACAGTTGCTCTCTCATTAATATAGTATTACTACTTACCACTTGTATACTGTGCCAAAAACATGCATGGTGCTGTACAGAACCAATAAAAGGAAATGTCCTTCCTCCAAGGAACTTAAAATGCAGGTTGAGTGGTGGGGAGGGAAGATCTTAAATGACTTGGCTGAATTGCCACTCCTGCTACAGAGGCTGGAAACCATTGCTCTATGGCATGGTTTCTCAACCTGGGGGTCACAACCACCCAGCCCTCCCCGTATTACTAAATGGGGGGAGATCCTGGCGAGATTCTGCCTAATTGGGATGGGAGGTCCAAGTACAAGAAAGACTGAAAACCACTATTCTAGCACAGGATGAAAATCAAGTTATTTCTTATCTAGGCTTCTTAGGAAATCCACCAACAGATAGAAGAACCAGGAAGGCATAGTTGTCAAATATGTCAGACAGCTCACCACAAAGAAAAGAAAAACAACAACAAAAACCCCTACCACCTCTCTACCACTGAAAATATGTAAATTCTTTTTAAAAAGCAAACAAGACACTTTAGAGGTCTTATAAATAATACAAAGTAAAGACATTCAGGGCAGATCTCTGAAATAATAACGAAGATAGACTTTAAATGTATACATAGAAAAGGAAGCAGATCTTAAACAGAGAAGGATAAGCTCAAGACTGTGTGGTGTGGGAGCAGAACACTTTCCACTTTATTTCTAAGCTATGCTAACATGGAAAAAGGAAGCTGATTGTACATTCTTTAAAAACATTTTCCCATATAAAAGGAGTAATCAGAAAGACTTCCTCACAACTGGCACTATCCTAACCACAATATTTTGAAATAGAATTTGCTGTCTATCCAAGGAAAACAGAGCTGAGATGGATTGAAAGATCTATGACTACATCTAGTTCATCCCCCTACCTCTCAGCATGCATACGCAGGATATCAAGAAACATTTGCTTCTTGGAAGAAACATGGAAATAAGATTATATTTACACCATCTACCTAGAAAGGCATCAATGATTTGAAAAGTGGTGAGAAAAAAATATATCAGAACAACATGATGTATGACATCTATCGCACATTTCCTTTCTATTCTGGGATTGGATGTGAGTGGGGAAAAGGACAGAAATTACCTCCATCCGCTCTTGTTTAACATCATCAATCTCATCATCTTCAAACATAGCCAAGAGCTCCCCAGTCTGATCAATAGAGTTGAGAAAGTCTTGAGCCAGCTTCTGACGTTTGTTGACACTGCTACTATTGAATTTGTCTATAGAAAGGTGAACAAAATTAAAAACAAGTCTGTTATTTTGGTTCATCTGTGATTCTTTACATCTGCAAGACATACTTTAATAACATTAAAAGTGAGGACCTCTTTGAACAATACAGTGCTTCCCATTCTGCTAACAAATATATTCTAAATATTCTGTTAGTCACTAAGTTTAAACCCTCTTTTGGAAAAGAACATTTTTGCTCATGGGAGGCTCTGTACCTGTGCACAGTTGCGAGGGCCTGCTTTTACTTATATCTTCACACCCATCCTCACACCATCATTAGCGCCTCCTGACCCCAAATGTCTGAGTTTGGAAAATGAGGCCATGACAACCACTTATCAAACTGCAACATTAATTACTAACATCACAGGCTTTCATAACCAGAGTGCACTATGAAAGTGAACTATATCAAACAGGGCACAACCTGCTAATCATCTGAGCCAAAACTGCCCTATGCTCAACCATAACTGATATGCCCTCTGCCCTGCCAATCATAAGCAAACACTTTAAAACCCTTTCTTGTTACCACCTGATCTGCACAGAATCTTCCTGCGGAGGTGACTCCTCTCTCATGCGCATGCATACACTCAGCCAATGTAACACGGGGGAGAAAGTTCCTTCCCAAATGCATACATGGCAATCAGTCAATCTTAATGACCTTATGTCTTAAAAGCAATCATCACACAAACCTCAAAGTGCAACTTTGCTGCTAGGACAGGATATAAGATAGGTCACCTCTCAGACAAACTCCAGAAGACCCTGGGTAAAAAGTTAACTAAACTGTTGGCATTAGAGCAGAATTAGAGCCTGTTTTATCCCACTGTCAACTACGGAGATAGTTGGACACACAGCCTATTTACCAAGAGGACAATCCCCTCCCAGTAAAGAAACAAACAAGAAAAAGGGGAAGGAAGACAACAAGCCAGTTGCTAAGTAGCCCATGAAGAAATCCTGGCACAGCATGTCATATCTATATGAAGGCTGGGAACCTCATTTTGCTATAAAACTGAAAATTCAGCAAGTACAGTAGATGAGACCACAAAAAATGACGGTCAAATTTTCAAATGGGGCTTCTATAGTTTCAGCACTATATTTGCGCATACAATTTGTACAACGGACACTGCATGTGTAAAATACAGTGTGCTTAGAATTCATGGCTGCAACTGTAAAGCCCCATTTGAAAATTTAACTCTTAATTTTCAGGGGAATACTTACTTTTTAGTGGCATTTTCAAAAGCTCATGACTTACGGACGATTTAGATATGAAAACTATAATTTACTACTTCATTCAAATGAATTTAGTTCAATTTAGTGAGACTTTATTGGCATGACAAGCTACAAAAGTTTTGCCAAAGTGTAAAACAGAAAGAGACTCCCTCCTCAAGTATCTATTAAAAGTAAGAAAGATTTACCTCCGATCGGGTCTATCTGCAACCTTACTATCTGCCAATGAGAGGCCAGCTCTTCAGCTAGTGTAAATCAGCATAGCTTCTCTGACTTCAGTGGAGTTAAATGGATATTTACTAACTGAAGATTTGGCCCAAGATGAAACCAAAATCTACTCAGATTAAAAGTTATGTCCAGTTGTTTTAAATTCTGTGACTTGCTTATGAAATGGAGAAGAAAAAGTGTTTCCAATTCTTTAAACTATGCATTGGTTCCTTAAAATTTCAAACACAGGAAGAAAGTTCTGGTCATATATTAGTAGTAAGTGACTTTAAGATTATGGTTGCTTCATAAAATATGTCAAAAACCCTTGATAATAAATTAACAAATGTCCATTCAAATGAATCTCAAAGACATGTACCTCTCCCTTGCACACTGTAGCTGCCACATTTAAATTACCCATACTGAAATCAATTAGCCTTTTAATCAGCACCAATTTCTTAGTTCAACACAGTTCTGACATTAAACAGTCCGACTTATCATTTGGATTGTGAATGGAAATATTGAACTTTTATGAAGTAATCTGAATGGAAAAGCACAAGGTTAAATGGACTTGCCAAATAAGCCAATATTTTGAGTGTCAAAAACTATTTAGATGGGGGTATATATTTTCTGTTGAGATACACAGTGCACAATTTGATTATTCCCTTAAAAAGGCAAAAGTATCTTAAAGTTTTTCTACCTTCAAGGAGATCATCTTCTTCAATGCCTTTGACAATTTTAGATTTGTAGTCTCGGAAGAACATATATTTGAGCAGCCTTCTAAGCTTTTTCTAAGGGAGGAAAAAAAAGAACATTGATAATGATTAAAATGTATACAAAATGTTGCTTTACAGAATAGGGATCATTATAGAACACACACTGTGTGTACGTAGAGAGAGAGAGAGAGAGAGAGAAAGTAAGTATATTATTCGGTTAATATATAATATTTACTAAATATATCCAGAATCTCTGATTTTCCAGCAGCTCAATGCATGGAAAATCCCAATGACTTTAAGGAATCATCCACATGAGCAGCTGCTAATTTGGGCCCTCTACAGATTTATTATAGTGCAGTGATAAAAATTCTATTGACTCTGGGGCCTAAATTTTCAAAAGTGACAGGAGATTTTTGGTGCCACACCATTAAGGGCTGATTTTCAGAAGGCGGATGCTCAACACTTTCAGAAAATCAGGCCTGCTTAAGGTATCTCAAGTTGGGCACCCAGAATCATTATTTACTTTTGAAAATTTAGCCTATAAACACACAGTTCCAGGAGCTCTGAGTGAACATTAACCAACCTCCTCCAACACCCTCTTGGAAGCCTAACAGCTACTGTGTGCATATCATGCTCTATGATTAGGTGTGAAAATTTTCAAATGATATGTCAAAAATAGGCCATTTTTCAAAATGAAAAATTATCAAGAATTTGTGCTTTGACAAAATCAGAAAACATAAACTGTTGCAGTTTCTCAGCTTTTTGGGTTTCTTTGGCTTATTGGTATCCCTTTCCCTTTCCTTTCTTACCTTATTTAGTGACAAAAGAAGAAAAAAGTGTAGTGATTAAAGAAAGAACAAGTGGGATACAGAAAAAAGGGGAAAAAAGGAAAAGGTGGAAAATGAAAAATATTTTTAAAAAAATCAAGGAAAATGTTGAATTTTGAAAACTTGTTCCTTGTGTAAACCTGGGGAATGAAAATGATTTCAACATTTTTAGTCCAAATTATTTCATTTCTTGACCAGAATACTTATCCATAGATCCCAAGGCTAGAAGGGACCACAGTGATCCTCTAGTGGGACCTTCTGTATAGTTCAGGCCATAGAATTTCCCCAAAATAATTCCTAGAGTTCATCTTTTAGAAAAACATCCAATCTCAATTTAAAAATGGTCAGTGATAGAGAATCCACCACAACCCCTGGAAAATTGTTTCAGTGGTTAATTACCTTCATAGTCAAAAATGTTCACCTTATTTCTGAATTTGTCTACTTATTATAATAGAAGAAACTAAGTCAACCAAAATATGGGGTTGCACGACACTTTCCATTACAAAGTATTCTTATAGTCTTTTTCTGAGAAGCTCTAGCAGCTCCATTGTTTGCAGCAAGCCTACAAAATGCAGGAGGGACAAAGCACTGAGGCTAGAATTGTGCCATTCATTTGTCCCATAAAATTCCAGTCAGGTTTGGCTGCGACATTAAACTGTTTAAAATCACCATTTCCCTTCTCTTGCTTGCATTCCTCAGGCAATTTTTGGCAACATACCAGAACAATAACAGAATATGAACTTTGTAAGGCCACCACACCACAGCAGCAGCAGAGACCCTATTCTAGGGCTCCCTTTATCACAACATACACTGCCCCACCCCAGACCTCGCACATGGCCTCAGCTGCCCATCCTCAGCTCAGTGCAGGCACCAAACAGAGTAGGAGCCCTTCATCTCACAGCAAGGGAGGGAGGAGAGAAGAGAGAGACAGACAGGCAGGAAATTATATTACAATAACATTATTTAAGTTGAAATATCAAGCACTTGAAAGTTAGGAAATGCCAGATTTACAGTTGCCTACACAATCTTAATTTTGACCCTGGGGTGTATGGATTGCACCTTTAATTACATGACCACATACTATTTCTTCCACAGGACACCTGTGTCATTCAGTGCACAGGATGGACAAAGCTTACTTGAACAACAGCTACTCAATATTTTATTTTCTCTTCATTGTTCAGTTTCCTTACTTTTGAGTGCTTGACTTTGCAACCTTAATAATATTCTTTCAGCAGTTTTTGGGTGTAACTTTCTAATTTCTTAAAAAGCAAACTAAAAAATAGAAAATCCATCATGTGGCATTATACTGACATCACATGGATCATCAGCAGGGTTGGAATCTGCAGATCCACCACACAGACCTCTGCCATTTGAGCCAACTGAGTAACTGACAGCAGTAGTAATTAGCCATCCTCTACTAGAGAGGAATGAGACACTGTGCCAGTGGGTTTCATAGATATTTGCTGACAGGAGAGGAATGGTGAGACTCAGGAATCTTGGGTTCCATTTCAGGCTCTGGAGGAGAACGTGCTTTACCATTTCTTTGCCAAGCTGTCCCTCCAACTTTTGCTCTCAGTCCTGGTCTCTTTGCCTAGGCATTCCAGTTCCTTCCCACCCCAACAACTCCTTGTCTTCAGTCTCCTTGATCAGTCAGTTCCAGTTCCCGCATGCTGGCTGAAACGCCAATGTGTCTTTCTCCCTTCCCTCCATCTGCTGATGCCTCCCCCCTCACTTAAGTTATTCCCTTCTCTGTCTCGTTCCCAGCCTTCTCATCCAAGCTCCTCCTTCCACCCAGTTCTTCCTCCCAGTCTCTTTGCTCAGCCAGTCCCAGCTGTTCCCCCGCATCCTAGCTCCTCATCAGATCTGTCTCCCCACCCCACACCAGCAGATCTGTCTTCCCACTGTCACACTGCTTCCCATTTCCTGTCTTCTTGCCCAGCCAGTCTTAGTGTCTACCCCCTGCTCCCAATGCAAGTCTCCTGGCCGAGTCAGTCCCAGTTCCCACCCCCCAACCCCATCTTCCAGTCCCAGTCATGGGTTACCCCGAGCAACTTGTCCCATTTGGTCCCCCCCCCGCATGCCAGCTTTGGCTCTTGTCCCATCTATATTTATATCAGGCAGCTTCTTCTTCCATGCTGCACATCAGCAATGGGGGCATTGCAAGCACAGGAGAGACAGGTTTCCTGGTCTCAATTCTTGTACCCAGCCCAACATGTCTGCACCAGCCCAGAGCCGCCAGTGCATGGAAAGTCACGCTCAATCACGTCAGCTGGAGCATGCCCATTATAGATGGAATCCTTAGAATTTTTATCTGTTAAGCTCTAGGAAGTCTCTACTGAGCACGTGCAAACTGATTTTTCAAAGGCTTATAACTTGACCTAATTTGGGTGCATTTTCATGGGGATGGCAAAAAGCACATTCTTGACACACAAACCACACTCTTGCCAAATTTCAAGTTCATATTTCACAGCATGGAGGGACTAGAGCCTCACAAAGCAAAGGTCACCAGAATATTTTTAACATGGCCAAAAAAGTGTATTTGTCCCTAGCTTAGTTCTTAGAAAAGTGTACACCATTTTAGTTGAAATTTTCCACAAAATTTCAGCCTGAGGCAGACACTTGACGAGAAAAATTTCAGTCCAAATGGTTAAAGTTTGACAAAGTTATAAGCAACTGAAAATGAAGTCTTATAAAAGGCAACTTTAACAACAGAGTTGCTGGTAGCCCCGGTATAATAATGAAATGATGGTCCATGTTGCAAAGAGCTTACAATCTAAGTAGACAATGAGACCTGATTGTGAAGAAAGAAAAGGTCATATATACATCTTGTTAGTTTCTGACCTTAAAATACTTTAGGACAAATGTTGAATTGGCTAGGAGTCCGTTAGATATTGTAGTTTATTTTTATAAGCTAACATTCTTATTTTGAGGAAATCGAGGGGAGGAAATGGAGGTCAGCAGTGGAAGACTAATCAAGAGAGGGATTTGAAGGAGAAGTGGCAAGCAGGATCAGAGAAGGTATTTCATGTTTGGTGACAGTGCAAACCACAGCTGGCTGTGGAAGATGGATGCCAAAATACAGTAAGACATGTTGATTGATGAAAATGTAAAATCTGATGTAGAAGGAGATCAGAGGCCTGCAGAAGGATTCAAATAAGAAGGAAAAATTCGTAATAATGAGAGTTGAAGACGATTTTAGTTGCAACATGCAGGATTAACTGGAGTGTACAGTTTGAGGGTGGCAATACTCAAGATGAGAGAGGAATGGGACATCAACCAGGGTTTTGGAAGCTTGTTTGGGAGGGAGGAAGAAGGAAGAGAGATGATCTGGGGAAATATTATTAAAAAACAGACATGATTTATTGACATCCTAGATGTAGAGAGGGGAAAGGACAGAGCTGTGCCAAGTGTCACTTCAGGAGCCAGAGTTCAGGTAAGTGGAAGGATGTTATAATGATTGATAATGATAAAAGTGGAAGGGAGAGAGAGGCTATGGCTTATCATAGTCTAAATTATTATTAGAGATGAAAACAACCTACTAGGTCAACTTGCCATCACTCTGCCAGTGTAGGTGAAAACAATCAAGTGAAAAAATCTATCGATAAGTTGAAGTTATCCCAGAAACTAAAACTGAACTAATTATAATGACATTATCCTTTTTACAAATTGCTATTCATAAGGATGCCTCCCTTGGTTTAAACTAAGTGAACAGATTAAGCTAACATACACATTGTCTAACTTACAGTTGATAATACAAATTGACTAGCTTATTACTGTACCTTATCTTTGCGCATCAAAAACAGAAGATCTTCAGCAGAGATGACTCGAGCTCCTCTCATCTGAGAAACTTCAGCTGCTTGCTGCAACTAATAAAAACAAAGAAATGTACAACTATGGCTTCTGTAATATATGTTGTATTTAGTAGGTTTCAAAATAGGTTCAGATAAATACACTGTGGTGACATGTTGGAAAATATAGATCATCTTAAAAATATAGGCTGGGACTTTCAGAAGTGCCGAAGGGAGTCAGTCACCCAACTCCCATTAACCAAAATTCCAGCCATAAATTATATAAAGACTGAAAAGCTTTTGGCATATCTCAACAATCATAATGCTGCATTTAAAAGTAAAACCTCTTGTTTCTCAGCATATACAATTGTAATTTCTACCATTTCTTTTCTTCAAAAGATTTTCTAGTGCAGTCTAGAGATCAGACATGAGTCCTCTAATGCAGACAAGTAAAAAGCAAAGCTCTTCCTATAAAGGGGGCAGACTAGCGGGCTGATCCTGCTGAGAATTTCTTGGCAATAGCAAACATTAATTCTATAAATATACATGAAGACATTTTTAGGGAAAAGTCCTTCACTTTCAACAGTACCAATCTTATCCATATGCTAGGAATGTTCTTTTTCACTCAGACTTGAAGGACACAAAGAAAGAATTGAGCAATTGCATAGGTTTAGATTATGGCTGCCACGGGAGTGCGAAGGGAAAGAACTGCCGTCATCTACATTGTAATCATTGTGGCCTAAAGGTTGTGCCTCTACAGGCCAGCAAGACCTCCAAGTCCATTGAGTCTTCTGTCCATGGATCAAAGGTCTCCTGAGAAGAGCCTTTAACGCAACATATAATAAATAACCCCCTTTACACCAACAGCAATGTGGGTGGCTTCAAGAAAATTGGGCTAAGAGTCCATTTCCAAGTCCCAAAAGAGTCCATTTTAAAGACAGCATAACACGACTTGACATCAAACCTATGGCAAACTGATAAATAACAAGTTGCTGGGCTAATGAGGCCTAATCCCAAACCCAATGAAGTCACTGGGATTCCTTCCACTGAATCCAATGGGCTTTGAATCAGGCTGGTGGTCACTTTGAACACCAGGTGGGGCGACATAGAGTTCTCATTGGACTAGTTGCTTCCCTATCCCAAGCTTGGGAAACATTTTTCCAGTAAGGAGAATTTCATCACAGGATGTTTGCTTTCATCCCTGTCTTTCTCAGCTGGTGGGAGGAATACAATTACGTTAAAACTCATGTGTACACCTGCAACATGATACAAAAAATATATATCTCATTTCTTTTCATGCAAAAATGCCTCCATACTCCACTTTCAGAAATACATTAATGCACCTGAAAATAATTTGTAGAAATTCTATCCTTCATACTCATGCTAGCAATGGTTTCACTCAGCATCACTGGCTGAATAAGTTTATTATTAATCTGAGCTCCCATGCTGCTATGTCTTGAAATAGACCTATTCAGAAGTTAAAAAGATCAACAAAAACAGTAGCTGTTTCTAATATCCAAAGGAGAAAAAAAAGATTTTCATTTTGGCAAGTGTTCAGTGGGCAAAGGATTCAGTCCATAAATCATAATACTGGACTGCATTAATTTTTTTCCACACTAATCACATGCACACAAAACGTTAACTGTATCTGGTATGCACAACACAAAACATACTGCATGAAAAGCTTCACATTTTTCCTTGAAATGCTCACTTGGGCCTTTACAGCGACAGAGAGCAGAGAGTTTTCAGGAATTCAGAAGTCACAGTAACATAATCTTACTTGAAACTGAACTGGAAAATGTAAGAATGTGAAAAATGATCGTTCTATTTTTTGGCAAAGGCAAAACTGCTTCTTATTCTGATTAGTCTGAGGGCACACAAGGTACTTATATTTCCAGCATAAAATATAAAGAGGCTGGGGAAAAATATAAAAAGAATGGGTTGCATTTATCCCTGGTGTAACTCAGATCAAGCCAATAGAGTTACCCTATGGGTGAATTTGGGCCAATACATTTATAAGTGTTTCAAAAACTGACCTTGGCATGGACAATAATGCAACGCAGCCTTTTCAAATATCATAAAATTGGAGAACTACTGAAACTGAAAAGATATCTTAGTGTAACTCCTCTCTGTGCAGAAAATACCATAGTTTAAGACACTTGCATTATCCTTACAACATTCTTCTTCTAATCACAAAAAAATGACATCTTAATTTATGTCAACTACAAACAAATCTTCTTTCAAATGATAATGAAGATATGAATGTGACAAAAATAATTTAAAATGAAGGCTTCTACTTCCTTACCAACAAAATAATGGTGTAAACGAAGCACATTTGGCCAGACTCAGGTCTCATTTACACCCAAGGAAATCCAGAATAACTTCACTGATTTCAACAGAAGTATTCTGGATTTACACTAGTGCAAGCAAGATCAAAATCTGGCTTAATGTCCTTAGTTCATACCAACACAATAGGAGCTGCATAGTTGAATTTTCTCAGTTTAGTTGGTTGGTGCACCTCCTTAATTTAGTGAAAGCACAACGAAGCTCTGTATTTTAATTTCTTCAATTTTTTTTTTAAAAAAAAGGCAAAACAGGAGAATAATTCTTTCATGCAAGGTTATAAAATATGAATTATTTATTCAAAGAGACCATAACTACTTCTGAACTGGTACATACATATTTACCTGAGTAACTGGAACACATTCAGGTAAATATGTATTTAGGCATTTTTTTAAAAGTATATGCCACATAGTCCAGGCTGGGGGCAAAATATGTATTTATAGTTTTAAACAGCATATAATTGACTCATATAACCACAATATCTGAGTGCAAAGCTATAATTGTATTGTAATGAACTGTCGTGACTGTCAGAGTTACTATTAATATACAACGTTTCAATTCCTTCCCTTCCTAGGAATTCAGGAGAATTCCTATGATCATGTTGCGTGGGGAAGGGGGATTTCAGGAAATTGCATAGAGGATATATACGTCAAGCTCTGTATAGCTCAGCTCCCTCGGAACATCAGGTTCAGCTATGCATCACTGCAGTCTATAGGAGTTTTGCCATTGGCTTCAATGGGAGCAAAGTCAGCCTCAAGTGCAATGGCTTTTTAGGGTGGAACAGCCAGTGACGGGGCAAGTGGATCTACTGCCACTCTCTCCACATGGTGTTTGGGGGTGGGATGTAGTGTAGGGGCTATGAAGACTATTCCCATGCTGAGGCTGCAGTAACAACTGTGGAGTGGCATCAGTGCTGCCCTGACCCCTGGTGAAGATGTAGGATTGTTTCCCACCACCTTCCTCTGGAGTTCCCTAATCCCTACTCGAATTAGAGCACTCAGGTTGGGCACTAGGAACAGAACTTGCTGTAGTCTGAGTGCAAAGCTACTGTATAGTAATAGTTTTTTATCTTTAAATTATTAAATATGCTTAGTCAATATTTGAAAACATTTTATTTTGAGCTATTTTAATGCACAGGAAGCACCCACACATATTTAGCCATTTAAGAACAAAAAAAAAAGGCAAGCCCAATTTTCTCAAAATTAGAAAAAAAAAGAGACCTCAGAATTTTTATTACAGTAAAATTATGAATCCCTGAAAATAAAAGTGTTGAAATAACCCTAATTATAGCAGTGCAAATGAGTTCATGAAAACTAAGTGTATTTTACAATTTTGCACGTTACAAAGAAAGTAGTATATACTATAACTATATTTTAAAATCTGAGAAGAAATACTGGGGAATAGTACTTTAAAAGTTAATTACTGGTTTAATTACTTAACTAGAATATGTTAATAGTCACCTTAGGGCTATTTATTTTTCTCTCTCTCTCTTTGTTTTTGTATCTTCTACAAATTATAAATTTGATTAAAGGAGTACTCACTCTGCTGTGACAGTAACAGTTACCTCAATCAATACAGTCTGTTTTTTCACAATGAATTTTTTCACAACCAACAATTGCCACAAACATTGTAAAGAAAATATTTTAACAAAATAGGTAAAAGGCTGGAAACCAAACAGGTTGTATTCGTGAAACAATAATTACAGTTCTTAAACTACATTGAAGAAGGGTGCTAAAAAAGGCTAAGTGCTAACGTTTGCATACCTTTAAAGTGGTCAGAGCCAAAAATAATGCTTTAAGAAACTATGCGTTTGCTTTCATTATGAAGGTAAATTAGATCATAGTTCATCTGGTTACAAATTGGGATTTTTTATGCGTGTATCAAAAATAATAATTCTTTTAATCTTCCACTGTGCCAAAAAGGTGCAACAATAGCTTATTATGAACTTGGGTACAATACTATAAGTAGCTTTTAGTATATTCTGTACATAGTACTCCAGTATACTTTGAAGGCACGTAAGTGTTAGACGTAAACACAGCTTTTAATTTTAGGCTTTTTCATATACCATTTTTATGAGCAAATAAAGCTTTCGCCAGAAATTCTAGTTTTAATGTAATAGGGAAAGATATTAAAAAGTGTTTTTACAAGTCAGCACTGTATAGGCGTTAAAGAGACACAGTGCACTGAGAGAACTATTACATTATGTGGTCTATTATCATAGCACACTAGTAGGTAAAGGTTTAGTAGGGGCACAGTGTTTTAAATGCATGACTAAATCCCTGCACTGTGTTCTGAAAAAGTAAGCTTCATTTTGAAGGTTGACGGATTTCAATTAATTTTTCAGTTATTAGGAAGCCATTATCAAGGCTAATATATTTTCTTGAAGTGTATTTAATGGTGCAACAGGTGCCAGGGTGCCAAACTCGGAGAATAAAGCCCCGTATTCTATTCTGAGGTCTTTAGTGGTGCATAGGCTTTTGCTAGCCCTCCTCAGAGGGTGAATTTCAGCACTCTAATTAGAGGTAGTGACTTGATTCTCAACCCTAAACTGGACTAAGAGAGTTTAGTTCAGCCTCCATGACAATTCAGTCCTTGGACACTCTGATAAGACACTGCTTTCAAGGGTATAATCTGTGATGTTTTTAAAAATGTGGATATTTGTTCACTAGTAGCTAGACAGAAATCACCAAGTTATTCACTATTCCTTCATAGCAGCCATCAGATGATAACTTTCAGATGCCACGATTTGGGCCGTATTCAGAGCAGTGATGTCGAACATAAAAGAGCAGCAGCAATTACCAATTCTTTGAGCCTTCAAACTTCCTTTTTCATCTTTCTACACATGTTTCAAGATCTAGCTCTCTGTTCTGTACTAAAAATCAGCAGCCAGTTTAAGGTGTAAAGAGGACAATAAGAAAATACAAAGCTGTTTGGTGGCATGATTGACATAAAGGACTAGGAATCTGAACAGACTTTGGGCTTTAAATCTGAGTGAGTCACTCACTCAGGAACTTTGGCAAGTCACTTGACTTCCTTGTTATTAGCCTTGTTTCTATTACAGTAACTCCCAGAGGCCATCATGAATTACCAAACTACCACCAACGGAACAAACCAAAGTGTCCTACAAGTGGCCTTGAAAATACCTTAACACAGACAAGTATTCGTAGGAGTACAAAAAACAAAACTAATTTTTCAGTTATTCTAGTGAAAGAGAAGCCATCAACTGGAAAATCATTGGTTTGATCCTCTTGTTTCATCAGCCCTACTTGGTCCTACAGCCTATCTGGCTCCAGGGGAATCATCCCAAAGGGTGGCGTAGAGATGCCACAGAGCCGTCTTCAGATTATTCTAATGTACATTGGGGAGAACCAGCCTTGCACACGGTGACGTTCAGATTGCACCCCTCTCTCCTGAACTGCACGGTGTACACATTAGCTGGAATCCAGAAACTAGCCTCACATTTCCATCTGAACATTTTTAAATCTGCTATTGTTATAAAAAGAAAATCCTGAAGATTACTGTAATGGGGAGAGAATATAGTGGCAAATTGTGCCGGTCTGTTTGTATTGTACACTTGACAAATTTTTGGACATAGTCATCTTCACTGTTTTGTTGATTGTACACATACTTTCTCAGACGTTGTAAGAGGGCGTTTACCAGTAACATCAGCAGACCTGAAACGGAAAAGTCAGCAAGCAGCAGGCATATGTTTACAGGAAGAAAAAGGGGCAGAGGAGAAGTAGCTTTCAGCATGTTTGGTGTTGCTGCTCTTCATCTCTTCCAAAAGACCCTTCTGAACATAAACAGAATAGAAAAATCCAGTCAGCCATTTTTTTAACTAGATGGAGCAAGTGGAGTAGTAATTTACCCATTTCATGCCAATGGCCATCCCCTGCACAAAGCCAGAGTACTATTCTGGGGGTTGAGATGGGTTTTGGGTGAATTTCATCCAAAGACAACATTAAAAAAGAAGGTTTCAGAGAAGAAACAAAGAAAATGAAGAGACACAATTGAATGCTACTTACTAAACATCATCTATAGTGCTAGCTAAACGGATTTGCTATATTTACACTGAGGCACGATGAATATTACAATCCACATCTGACTCAAAGTGCTGGATTATCACCTTGCAAAGTGCTGGATTAGCACCTTCAGTCTCTGTGTTACCTTTGCTCCATGGGGAAATAAACTGAGCCAGCCTTTTTTTGGTGCAGATTATTTCCCCCTCTACCAGCTCAGGCTGTTTGGGGCTAAGGAGGTATTCCGGGGTCTCCCCACTTCCCTGTCCACTTGAGTAGGAGAAGGAAGTGGTAGCTGCTCTCCACTGCCATGCAGGGTCTAGGGATGCTGACAGCCTATTGCGAAGAGTGAGGGGGTTCCTTACAGACACCTTTTTCTCTCTATGGATGGGCATGCAGGCTCACAGTTGGGCCCCATATTACATGTATAAGATAAGTTATGTTAAATTACAATCACTCACAGAAAATGGCAAAAAAATATAGAATCTCCATTTCCTAAGCCTTTCCCAGACGATCAAACCTACTTGTTGATAGATGCAAACAATTAGTGATTTATTATTGCATTAAGCAAATTAAGTAATGGAAGCACATATACACTACTTTACTAAAATTACTTCCATCATTCCTGTACACATATTGCTGTTTCAACAGAAGTCAAGCCTTAAGTCAAAGGGTCTACTGTGATATTTAAGTCTGTTTTTATATTACTATTTTAACTCATGTATGAACTCACACTTCTAAAATGAAATCCTGCTATTACAATTTTCAAATATTAAAACATACAGAAGAACTTTAAGTATAGCAAGAATAATTCTCAAATTTTAACTTAAGCTTCAGCAAGTTAAATTGTCATTTCCCTTCTTTATTTTTTCCATTTAAATTCTGAAATTAAAGCTGGAGGTCTAATATTTTCATGACCATAATCTTTGCAATCTACATGGAAAGAAAGTATTGCATTCTTGGTACTGTCTAAAAGCGAATACAGACCAAAAAGCTTTCATTATATTAAAAACAAAAACAAACTCTGTAGTTCTTACAGTTGTGAAGCAAAGTTTGAAAAATGTGATCTGAATGTAAATGATGCAGTGATGTCTGCATGAGTCTGCAGACAGCTTGAAATACTAGCTCAGAAAGATGTTAACTCCAAGATCAACTGCCACCCCTTCCACCCCCCCCCCCCAGCAGTGAACTTTCTGGAAGCAGGGGGAAATTGCTGGGTTCAGAGCACCTATCCCACCCACTAGATACATTCTAGATACTGGGATGCCACTGACAGTCAATGGGAGTTGGGTGCCTAACTTACTTCAACTTCTCTGAAAATCCCAGCCTAAATAAGTACTGAAAATATTAAAAGAAATAATACTGAAACCACCTACTCTTTGACTTCCCACTTTCATAAGCAATTGTGTAATTTTTGCATCAGTATGTATGCAGCTAGTTCCAAGTTATGTATTTAAGGGACACATTGAATCTAAATAAATATGTCTGACTGCCCTTCATGATTCCATAATGCTGCTTTTCCTTACGAGTTAATTTATAAAGTTATGAGAAATCAATAACTGAACCATTCTTGTAGAATTTTTTAAACAATCATTTAGCTCTCTTAAGCATTGAATAAATTATATGTTTTCTGATATTTGAGCTATTTGTTTAAATATATTTCTTCTGTACTAACTATTTCTATTCTTTCCACAGTGTTTATTATGATATGCACACCAGCATGTGAGGTTTATATTATATTGGTTTCCTCTCCTATGGTTTCAAACACACTTGACAGCCAAAGCCAGCTACCATTTAGGATTATTTTGATGTGATTACTAATTTTGCGAAGTAGAAGAAACTGTTCTTTGTTGGCTTAGATTCTATCCTAATGTTCTAATTACGTGCATCATTGTGAGCATATGAATGTGTTTCCTCCCTGTGGTGTTACACAAAGTAGCATTTATTCAAATCCTGTACCATTAAATTGTTTATATAGGAAAATAATATTTACTCCATATTTGTTTAATCAAATTAGATGCAAGATACTAAATAAATACTATTCTCTCTTATGATGGTGCTATTCAGTGGCCTTCATCAGGGTTATTCTGGGGAGGCTTTAGCTCATATAAAACTATAGACTGAGCAAACCTTACAGATATATAAAGTAGAGCTATGTGAAAATGTTTGCAATGTAACACAAAACTAAGCAACACTTGTCTGGTTTCCTTTTTTGTCATAAGCCAGGAAATTAATACATATTCACCTATTCAAAAATGAAGATTAAACATATTTTTGCTAAACCTGAGGCTGACAAAAGATTATCAGAGAGGGAAAAAAAATGTTTCAAATGGAAATCAAAGCAGCAGTTTCTTGTGGAATGTGATGAAAAGAGAACTGACAGGGACCTTACCCTTCTGGCTTAGCAGACATCAAAACCAAAAAAGACTTTCCCAGAGAGCCGCAAAAAGAAGACCAAATACTTAAGATAAAATTCAAGTAATGTGAAGAAAAAATGGTTACCTACCTCTCTTAACTGTTGTTCTTCAAGATGTGTTGCTCATGTCCACTCCAATTAGGTGTGCGTGCACCGTGTGCATAGTCGCCGGAAGGTTTTCCCCTAGCAGTACACATTGGGTTGGCCCAGATGCCCCATGGAGTCACACCTTCATGTTGTTGCATATACGGCCCTGCCGACCCACTGCCTCTCCAGTTCCTTCTTGCTGGAGTACTCCACCAGAGGGGAAGGCAAGTGGGTTTGGAATGGACATGAGCAATACATCCCGAAGAACAACAGTTACGAGAGGTAGGTAACCGTTTTTTCTTCAAGTGCTTGCTCATGTCAATTCCAATTAGGTGACTCCCAAGCCTTACCTAGGAGCAGAGCTGGAGTTCATGGAATCACTGACTGAAGCACCGCTCTGCCAAATGCTGCATCGTTCCTGGCATGCTGGGTAATAGCATAATGGGAAGTGAAGGTGTGGACTGAGGACCACATTGCCGCTCCACAGATCTTCTGGATTGGGACCTGGGCCAGGAAGGCTGCCAAGGATGCCTGCGCTCTAGTGGAATGCGCTGACAGCGTGGGGCCAGGGACCTTCGCCAGGTCGTAGCATACCCGGATACAGGACGTGATCCATGATTATATCCTTTGGGAAGACACCGGGAGACCCTTCATCCTGTCCACCACCACGACAAGCAGCTGGTTCAACTTGTGAAACGGCTTTCTTTGTTCAATATAAAAAGCCAATGCCCACCGAACATCCAGGGAGTAGAGCCTTTGCTCCTTGATCTTAGCATGAGGCTTCAGGAAAAAGATTGGGAGAAAAATATCTTGATTGATGTGAAAGTGAGATATGACCTTTAGGAGGAACACTGAGTGCGGTCGAAGCTGCACCTTGTCCTTGTAAAAGATGATATAAGGAGGGTCAGATGTGAGGGCCTTGAGCTCAGACACCCTTCTAGCTAAAGTTATTGTGACCAGGAACGCCACTTTCCATGACAAATAGAGCAGTGAGCATGTTGCTAAGGGCTTGAATGGAGGCCACATGAGCCTTAAAAAGTACCAGATTAAGATCCCAAGCCAGGGCTGGCTGCTAAACTTGAGAATATAGCCTGTGTAGAGGAAATGCATAGAAAAGGTGATCTTTCCATGGAAGGAGAAACGCATCTGCCAACGAGCCCAGGCTGTGACTCAGGAAAGAGCAGAATTGTAGGCATTTCCTGTTGCTCCTTGTGGCAAACAAGTTGATCTGGGGAACTCCCCACTGCTGGAAGATATTGTTTACCACGTCTGGGCAAATGGACCACTCGTGATTGTGAAAAGATCTGCTGAGATGGTCTGGTAGCTTGTTCGGAGACCCGGGGAGGTAGGAAGCCTCCAGGAGGATTGAGTGAGAAATGCAGAAATCCCAGAGCTTGAGGGCTTCCTGACATAGGAGAGAGGAGCATGCTCCACATTGTTTATATAAAACATGGCTGTTGTATTGTCCATCAGAACTGATACACATCTGCCCTCCAAATGAGGCTGCAAGGTCTGACACCCCAGATGAACTGCTCTCAGCTCCCTGACATTGATATGAAGTAGCAGATTGAGTTCTGTGCTCTCCGACATGTGCTCCCCACCCCACTGCCAACACACCAGTGACCAGACACAACGGGGGGCACGGTCTGGAGAAGGAGACCTTTGTGCGTGCCATTCGGGGATCGAGCTACCACTGAAGGGACTTGAGGACTCGTGGTGGGAGTGCGATCACTTTGTCCAGCCTCCCTCTGCTCAGTCGATACACCAATGAAATCCAGGCCTGAAAAGGTCTGAGCCTGAGCCTCACATGTTGCAGTATGTATGTGCAAGATGCCATATGCCCAAGGAGTTTTAAGCAATCCCTTTCTGTAGTCTTGAGATACTGTGTGAGATCTTGTATAAAGTCATGCATAGCCTGAAAGTGGGACTGAGGTAGGAACACTCTGGCTTGTCTTGAGTCTAACACTGCCTTTTCAAACTCTATTCTCTGAGTGGGGGCTAGGGTTGAATTTTGTGCATTCAGCAGGAGACCCAGTCTGCCAAATATAGACATTACCAGATTGACCTGTTGTTTCACTTGTATTCTGGAATGGCCTTTGACTAACCAGTTGTCGAGGTATGGGAATACCTGAACTTACCTTTTCCTCAGGAAGGTGGCTGACATGCATGTGGTGAATATCCGAGGAGCCGAAGACAGGCCAAAAGGAAGGACTGTAAATTGGTAGTGAGTGCACCCCACTACAAATCTTAGGAAACGCCTGTGGGGTGGGATTATGGAAATGTGGAAGTATGCGCCCTTCAAGTCAAGGGCGGCGTACCAATCTCCTCAATCCAGGGATGGGATAATGGTGGCCAAAGAGACCATACAAAACTTTAGTTTCTTCATGAACCTGTTCAGGATGTGCAGATCCAAGATGGGTCTGAGGCCCCCTTTGGCTTTCGGTATTAGGAAATACTGGGAGTAAAACCCCATACCCCTTAGTTCCAGTGGAACCTCCTCCACCGCTCCTGCCAACAGGAGAGTTCGAACCTCCTGTATAAGTAGTTGCTCATGAGAAGGGTTCATGAAGAGGGATGGGGAAGGGATGTGTGTGGGCGGATTGAACTGAATTGGAGGGAACATCCCTGTTCTACCATGAGACAGACCCAATGGTCAGAGGTAATCTGGGACCATGCATGATAGACATGGGACCAATGGGCCAAAAAGGGTAAAGAAAGATCCAGGCTTTGGGTTGGTATGTTGCCCCCGAGCACATCTTCAAAAGGCCTGCCTGGGGCCTGGCAGTTGTCTCGATGATCCTGAGCCCTAGTTGTTAGAGGGATGGGACTGACTATGCCGGTTCTTGTTCCTGCCCCTTCTCCTATTATGGTCCTGCCTAAGGTGACCTTGATATGGCCAGGACATAGGCTGGGGCCTAAAATGTCTACACTGGGTGGCTGGTGTATGTAGCCCCAGAGATCTCAGAGTGGCTTGGGAGTCTTTTAAGCTATGCAGCTTCGACTCCGTTTTCTCTGAGAACAGTGGATCCCTCGAAAGGGAGGTTCTGAATAGTTTGTTGCATCTCTCCTGGGAGGCCAGAGGCCTGCACCCAGGAGTAACAGCGCATCACAATGCCTGAGGACATGATGCCAGTTGCTGAGTCCACAGAGTCCAGCATAGCCTGTAACTATGACCTGGCCATGGCCTTGCCCTCATCCACCAAGGCCGAGACTTGGAGTCCGCTGAGACAAGGTCCATAAATTTAGACAGGATTTTAAATTTGAGGGGGTCAACAAGCATGTGGACAAGGGAGATCCAGTGCATATTGTGTACTTAGATTTTCAGAAAGCCTTTGACAAGGTCCCTCACCAAAGGCTATTAAGCAAAGTAAGCTGTCATGGGATAAGAGGGAAGGTCCTCTCATGGATTGGTAACTGGTTAAAAGACAGGTAACAAAGGGTAGGAATAAATGGTCAGTTTTCAAAATGGAGAGGTAAATAAAGAAAATAACAGAACGCTACTAGCCATCACCTTCAGCCCCCAACTAAAACCTCTCCAACGCATCATCAAGGATCTACAACCTATCCTGAAGGACGACCCAACACTCTCACAAATCTTGGGAGACAGGCCAATCCTTGCTTACAGACAGCACCACAACCTGAAGCAAATACTCACCAGCAACCACACACCACACAACAGAACCACTAACCCAGGAACCTATCCTTGCAACAAAACCCGTTGCCAACTGTGCCCATATATCAATTCAGGGGACACCATCATAGGGCCTAATCACATCAGCCACCCTATCAGAGGCTCGTTCACCTGCACATCTACCAATGTGATATATGCCATCATGTGCCAGCAATGCCTCTCTGCCATGTACATTGGTCAAACTGGATAGTGTCTACGTAAAAGAATAAATGGACACAAATCAGATGTCAAGAATTATACCATTCTTAAACCAGTCGGAGAACACTTCAATCTCTCTGGTCACTCGATTTCTGACCTAAAAGTGACTATTCTTCAAGAAAAAAACTTCAAAAACAGACTCCAATGAGAGACTGCTGAATTGGAATTAATTTGCAAATTGGATACAATTAACTTAGGCTTGAATAGAGACTGGGAGTGGTTGAGTTATTACACAAAGTAAAACTATTTCCCCTTGTTTATTCCCCCCCCCCCCCCCCACTGTTCCTCAGATGTTCTTGTTAACTCCTGGAAATGTGCTGGAAATGGCCCACCTTGATTATCACTTCAAAAGGTTTTCTCTCCCCGCACTCCACTCTCCTGCTGGTAATAGCTCATCTTAAGTGATCACTCTCCTTACAATGTGTATGATAAACACCCATTTTTTCATGGTCTGTGTGTATATAAATTTCCTCACTGTATTTTCCACTTTATGCATCCAATGAAGTGAGCTGTAGCTCACGAAAGCTTATGCTCAAATAAATTTGTCAGTCTCTAAGGTGCCACAAGTACTCCTTTTCTTTTTGCGGATACAGACTAACACGGCTGCTAATCTGAAACCCCAGGGGTCTGTACTGGGACCAGTCCTATTCAACATATTCATAAATGATCGGGAAAAAGGGGTAAACAGTAAGGTGGCAACATTTGCAGATGATACAAAACTACTCAAGATAGTTAAGTCCCAGGCAGACTGCAAAGAGCTACAAAAGTATCTCTCAAAACTAGGTGACTGGGCAACAAACGGCAGATAAAACTGAATGTTGATAGGTGCAAAGTAATGCACATTGGAAAACATAATCCCATCTATACATATAAAATGATGGGGTCTAAATTAGCTGTTACCACTCAAGAAAGAGATCTTGGAGTCATTGTAGATAGTTCTCTGAAAACATCCATTCAATGTGCAGCGGCAGTCAAAAAAAGTGAACTGAATGTTGGGCATCATTAAGAAAGGGATACATAATAAGACAGAAAATATCATGTTGCCTCTGTATAAATCCATGGTATGCCCACATCTTGAATACTGTATGTAGATGTGGTCACCCCATCTCAAAAAAGATGCACTGGAATTGGAAAGGGTTCAGAAAAGGGCAACAAAAATTATTAGGGGTATGGAACAGCTTCCAAATGAGGAGAGATTAATAAGACTGGGACTTTTCAGCTTGGAAAAGAGATGACTAAGGGGGGATATGATAGAGGTCTATAAAATCGTGACTGGTGTGGAGAAAGTAAATAAGAAAGTGTTATTTACTCCTTCTCATAATACAAGAACTAGGGCTCACCAAATGAAATTAATAGGCAGCAGGTTTAAAACAAATAAAAGGAAGTATTTCTTCACACAAAGCATAGTCAACCTGTGGAACTCTTTGCCAGAGGATGTTGTAAACGCCAAGACTATAACTGGGTTCAAAAAAGAAATAGATAAATTCATGGAGGATGGGTCCATCAAGGGCTATTAGCCAGGATGGGCAGGGATGGTGTCCCTAACCTCTGTTTGCCAGAAGCTAGGAATGAGCGACAGGGAATGGATCACTTGATGATTACCTGTTCTGTTCATTCCTTCTGGGGCACCTGGCATTGGCCACTGTCGCAAGGCAGGATACTGGTCTAGATGGATCTTTCGTCTGACCCAGTATAGCTGTTCTTATGTTCTTAAAACTGTACCGGGTAAGAATTGCCTGCACGGGCGTGCGAACGGGGTGTGTTGGGTGTGCCCAGGCACACCCTAACGTCTCAAAAAAAAAAAGTGGCTTTGCGTTTTAATTTAATTGCATGATATGCTCTTTTAGTTTTAAAGTACTGATTGTTGTATTATGCAATAAGCACTGAATTGCGTAATATAGATGCTGTATAAATGTATAGAAAGCCCGCATTTGCTCACAGCATGCGTCCCCACTACTGCGGTGCTGCGTTACCATTGATCCTCCCCTCCCCTCCGACTACTGTTCTAGAAAATTCTTTGACCTATATAAGCAGCCACATCAGGCGTGCCCAGCGCAGCATCTACAGTGTTTGTAATCTTTGTCGCGTGTACTCTACTGAAATAGCATAACAAGCCTGTGGCTTTACGTTTTAATTCAATCGTATGATACCCCCTTTTAATTTTAATTTTAAAATATGGAACGGTTTGTTGTTAAGATAAGAAAAGGAGCAGACAAACTGAATTATAATGAATGTGCTGATAGTAGTGCAAATACGCAAAGGACGCAGCATTTTGCTTTTACTGCCATTTCTTCTCGTCTAATGATGCAGCAAACAAAGGTCACACTGATCCAGCACTTATTGACAAGGGATTCAGAAACTGGCATAGGGCTAATGAATGTTTTAAAAACCACCAACTGTCAAAATCTCATGTGTTAAGCTGTTTTTCATGGTCAAGTTTTAATGAAGGGAAACCTATTGATGTATTGTTGGATGAGGGCAAACAGGCTTATCTGTCTAAACAAGAAGAAGAACGGTGCCATAACCGAAGTGTAATGAAGTGACTGATTGACATTATTCTGTGTTTGGCGAAAGGTGGGAGATCATTCAGGGGTCACAATGAAAAACCTGACAGTTTTGAGAAAGGTTTATTTCTAAATCTTGTCAATATGCTCCAAAAATATGATCCCTTAATGGCAAAGCATGTGCAACAATCTCCTCAAACGCTACCTATCTGAGTAATCGCATGCAAAATGATTTAATTGTGGCCTTGCACAATGTTTTGCAACAAAAGATTGTGTCTTCACTAAATGGAAAAATGGTCTCAATAATTGCCGACGACACTGCTGACTGTGGACACAATGAACAGATGTCCATTGTGGTGCGGTATTTTGATAATGAAAAACAGTCCAGTTGAACATTTTGTGTCTGTTTAGAGACTACTAACAGTTGATGCTCAGTCTATTTTTGACCAGTTAAATGACGTCCTTGGCATTCTTAAAATTGATTGGTCATCAGGGATGTCTGTCTGTTTTGATGGCGCATCTACTATGTCTGGATGTACTGCGGGAGTTCAAATGAAATGTAAAGAAAGAAACTCTATGAAATAGTAAAATACTCTATGTACACTGCTATGCACATTGTTTGAACCTCATCCTAGTAAATGCATGCACTTCAAGTAAACAAAACAGAACTGTCTTTGATTTTTTTGGTGTTATTCAGACTCTTTATGCCTTCATGGAGGGGAGTCCTGTGCAACATGCAGTAATGGAGAAGATTTCACAAGAAGTAGGATCCCAGTTGAAGACTTTGAAGTCACTAACAAACACAAGATGGGCATGCAGAGCAGAAGCAGTGGCTGCTGTAAAACAAAACTACTCCATTTTACAAGCTTTACAAGAGATTATCGAAACAACTCGCCTTGCTGACGCTATAATAAAAGCCAGGGGCCTTATCCATGAACTAAATTCATTCAAGTTCATCTTTGCGCATCACATGATGCACCCTATTCTCCAGATGGTGGTAAAAGTGAGTAAGGCTCTTCAAGCTCCAGATCTCAACTTACTTACTGCAATGGCAGGGGTGAAAAGCTTGAGTAACTCTTTGGCTGCAATGAGAAATGGCCCAGAATATTTTCAATCTATTTTCAATGACAGTGTGAAAATGTGTGTAGAGAATGATATATCGATTCCCCCAATTAAGAAGAGAAAAAGGTCCACTAGTATTGATGATGCATTTAAGTCCCAGCATCACTTTGATACAAGAGAGGAGCAGGAGAGAATAACTTCATTATACCCACTCCTAGACTCAATGATTACTGGCATTGACCAGCAATTTGAACAGGAGACTTGTAAAATTGTGACTGCAATGGGAAAACTGCTGAGCTTAGACATTGGCAGGGATGATATGAGAATCATTGCCAACAAATTTAAAGTGTCCTTGGGTGAGCTGGAAGCTGAAGTCAGATTGCTTCGGGGTTATGACAGATCTGTTCCTAAAGGTAGCACTATGAACACCACCAGAGAGTGGCTTGATTGGCTAAAGGAATCGGATCGGTCTTCCATGTTCCAGGCCTTTTACAAATCTATTCAATGCTTTGCAGTTTTACCTGTTACAAGCTGTTCAAGTGAAAGAGCCTTTTCGAAACTAGCACATGTGAAAAACAAACTAGGAAGTACAATGTCCCAACAGTGCCTCGACTCACTCATGATTTTGTACATTGAACAAGAATTGGCTTTGTCAGTTAATTACAATGATGTGACTGAGGAATTTAAGTCCATAACACCTGGTGAGCGACGTCTCATTCTCTAGGACAGGAAGATGAAGAAACCTTAATCTGTTTTGGTCAATTTGGGTTAGCTCATTATCTGGTTAAAAATAAAGATCATGAAAATTTACTGTGTCTTTGTATACGCCTGGTTATCACTACAGCAAAAATTTGGTATTTTGAGCCTCATTTTTTAAGTTTGTATTTTTAAAGTAAAGTTTAGTTGTTAATTTTAAAAAAATTAAGTTAAGTTTTAGTTTCTTTAGTTTGTTTGATGAATAAAAATAATGTCCTTTATGATTGAGTATTCAATAAATGTTTGCCTTTTAAAAAAATAAATAAATACAATTCCCTGGGTGCACACCCTAATGAAATGTGCTGCGCATGCCTATGATTGCCTGCTGATTTGCAATGCAAAGCTGGAGCCATCTGTTGGAGTATATCTTCCTCCCGAAGAAATCCAGCTTCTTTGCATCCTTAGCCCAGGGAGTGGGCCCCTGCTGCCCTTGCCTCTCCCGCTCGTTGACCACTGCCACCACCACCGAGTCTGGTGGGGAGTGCATAAATAGATATTTGGAATCCTTGAAAGGCACAAAATATTCCATCTCGACCCTTTTGGCCATGGAGGTCAGAGAGGCTGGTGTTTGCCATAGGATCTTAGTAGTCTCCTGAATGGTCTTAATCAGGGAAGTGCCACCATGGTAGGGCCTGCTGGGGATAAGATGTCCATGATAAGGTCTGACACCACGGTGACCTCATCCATCTGGATACCCAGATTCTGTGTCACCCACCTCAGGAGTTTTAGGTGGGCTCTGCTATCCAGAGGTGGAGGCCCTGAAAAGGTTACCGCCACTGCCTCATCGGGTGAAAACGATGAGGAGGCCCGGGCCAGAGCAGGTCCTTCCTGGCCATCCGGCTCATCGAAGCGGTCCCAGTCATCTGTTGCTGCACCCAGTTCAGTGCCTATTGCGGTGCCGAATGCAGTGCGGCTGCGGTGCCATCTGTAGCCTGATCCAACTTAAAGGGCACAAAGGCTCACCCAGACCCAGAATCAGAAGAAAATTATGGAAAGAAAGAGCTTTAATTTCTAATTCAGTATAAGAATCTAATTAGAATTGAATACAGAAAGGTGGGCTGCAGGACTGATGAAGTATCTTGTGGCATTTAAAAAGAACTGTGCTCTATGATCATGATAAATATACCAAGATTTGAAGATTCTTTATGTTATCAATCACCCAGAACTGGAGAGCTGAGGGCTCCTTCTCTTCCTTATTTATTCCTTATTCCTTTTTTATTATTATTGTTCTCTTCTTTAATAGGGAAGATAAAAAATGAAGAGATGGAAAGGCTGAGTTTGAGTTTCAATGGAACTTACTCCCTTAAGTGACTCACGTGCTTTTGAAAATCTTATCTAACTGCCAAAATAAAACTAAACATCAATATCACATATTTGAGTGTGAAATTCACACCCTATTTTAAATACACACACACACACACACACACACAATAGGAGGAAAAACAACAATCCTGTTTTCTTGATAATTATCCCCAAACTGAATTTATCTAAAACATTTTCTATATGAAACTAACACAAAAAAATTTTTTATCTCTGGGTACGCTAATTGGCTCCTTGACCCATCTAATTATTCCAACAAAAAGAAATAGGCTTTTTTTAACAATATAATCTGTTTCAGAAGGATAAGTTTCAACTGCCTAATTTTGTATTTGTGCTCCCAAATTACACCATATCCGTTAGAGATTGTTCACAACAATTCTTCAAGAAACAGGAGGAATCCAAGTTTTTTGAGTGCACATCTGATTTGTGTAGCTGAGTACTATAGAGTTCTTTTCATAATACCAGCAAACAATAAAACAGAAATGAAAGCAAACAACTGGTTAGTTTAAGGGATTTAAGTATCTGCTACGTACCAAAATTTGATTCAAATGTATTGTGGCAGCACTAAGTGGATCAAATGTAAATTCTACTGTGTTTTACATTATACAAATACTGAAGTTCACCAACTCCTCAATAGTTCTGGAGACTTTTTTAAAAAATTGCATTAAAGAGTATTATGTAGTAACTATCGTATCTAATACAAATTAACACTATGTTTTCATGGCAAATATAGTTACAAAAGACATAAAAATGAAATCTATGAGAATATCAATATAAACAGCATGCAAACAAAGTTAGAATAAGGAATGCACAAAACATTTAGTTCCAGCATTCTGTTTTTACCAATATAACATACAGTTAAACTAATATATGATTTGGTAGTCGTAGTCACCCAAAACACCCTTCAATCTGTCATTCAATCTTTATTCATACTACTATGGGAAACTATTTCTCAATTTGTAAAGAAGACATAATCAGAATATGTACAGGATACAAATATGGTTTAGGGAAAATAGATTCCACCCCACTGGAAATGTTTAAAGAAATCGTCTCCTAAATCACAAAATCTCCAGTTAATTTCAGCATGAGTAATATTTAATAAATAAAAGCTGAATTGTGAGCAACACTGTTGATTGTGATTGTTGATTCTCTGGGGCACGAACAGTCTTATTACTCATGTATATAATACCTCTCACAACAGGGCCCTGTGTCTCAGTGGGGCCTACATGTAGTACTGTATTAGACAATCATGAATGTAATTTTAATATTTTGGATATTTAAGATAAAAAAGTAATAAACTGTCAACAGCTCACATGACTCTTCAAAAACATAAGTCAACAAGATTCCTCAAGTACCTAAATATCTTACCAATTAACTCAGATGGAGACACAACAGTCAAGATACATGGGTGAGTGCCCATGTAAGTGTGATGTGGGGTAAGGAAAGTGTTGGCCAGAAATTTTCCATCCAAGTAAAATGTTGATGAAAATCAGAAAAATAAACTGATGAAAATCTGTGGAAAATATTTCTGCTTTCCCACCAGTCCCAGAATTTTTTTAAAATGCAAACTGTGAAATTGTGCAAGAACATTTGTTTTGTTTTCCAACCACCTGACCAACACTGATGCAGGCATCTTATTGCAGTGATTTTTTAAAATGTTCATCAAAGAACTGTTACAAGCAGTATAAGAGTAGGGAAGAAGGGGTGAATGTCAAACTAGGATTTTTCATGGATGGATGAAGAACAGTAAAGGAGAAGATAGAAGAGAAATGAAGGTCAAATGAAGAGGGTAGAAAGAAATGCAAAGTAGCATAAACGTGAACTTTGAACAACACATATTTGTACATGAAAAATGGCACAGAATCCCAAGTCTTATTTAATGTGCATTCTTCAATTAGCATTCATTTCCCAAGGACCTTGATTTGAATGGGCTGTTTCACATCACCTTAGCACAGAGAGAAAGGATCACTTTTAAGCTGTGAAAGGGCACAGAAAAAAAATAAACAAGCCTGCTGAACATAATTTCCTCCTTATTGCTACTGCAAAGTTATGAAATGAAATCTATTATTTAATTACATTGGATCAAGCAACAGGAAAAGAAGGGAGTGTTCAAGTCACAACATCCCTAAAAGAATAAATTACTACACTTCCTTTTGAGTAGAAGACAGTTTAAACGTATGGATTCAAATTATCCAAACAGTTCAAATCAAACTACTAGGAAGGTGAGGGGACCTTTTTATGGAGGCATGGAAGACTGCAAAATGCACTCTAAAAATGTTAACCAAAATATCTGCTGAAAGTGGAAAATAAAAACCAGCATTTCTGCCAGAGACCCTTTCAATATTTGGAAAAAAACTACCTTCATTCAATATTCTCCTACAACTTGAAGAGAGCCTCAAAACTGTATAACCGTTTTTAATATTGGTTTGCCTTTTTAATTTTCCATGTTGAAGACTGTTTTAGTTCGTTCACTATGAAACCTCCAAAATTTGTCAGGCTATTACAATCAAAATTTTATTAGCCACACAGGATTTGCCTTAACTATGCTTGAGTAACATTTACTAGATCTTCCAAATTTAATACAACTGTTAGGAAATAAATTGCTTTAACTTTTTCTCTCTTTGGATTATATTCTTGGCAGAAGGAAAATATGGAATTTTAAAACAATATTGAAAAGGTAAGTAGCATTCTATGATACTGTGATAGATCACTTAGCATCTGGCATAGACCCCATAACTGAGAGAACACCAGCCAAATTCTCTTATACACACACTCCCATTGACTTGAGTGTAGTTCCTCTGGAATATGAGCACAGAATTTCCCACTAAAATATTTTCTTCTCTTTAAATACACCATGTAGTATTTAGTTACTAAAAGCATTTCATCTACTAAAGAATAAAACTTTGCTTCCAAGGGATTCCTACAATAATAAATAAATAATACTCCATAGCATGGCTGCACTTAAAATGTTGCTTATGTTTTGAAAGATTTTACCAGTTTGAGAGGCATTCCCTACATTGGAAAGGAGGAACACTTCTGGACCACTAATATTTCTTAAAACTGAAAATATATTCAAGTGTAATTGCACTTCACAGATAATCTTCCTTTAAGTAAAACATAATAATGAATTACTTAAAAGCAATTGCATGTAAGTTTCAAGTCCCTGTGTGATAATATCCTGTACTATTATAACAATCATACTTTGCACTTGTATCTTTCACCTGAGGATTTCAAAACATTGAAAAAAAACCAGTTACTCACCTTTGTAACTGTTGTTCTCCGAGATGTGTTGCTCATATCCATTCCAATTAGGTGTGCGCACGCCACTTGCACGGCCATTGGAGAATTTTTACCCTAGCAACACTGGTGGGTCGGCTGTGGAGCCCCCTGGAGCAGCGCCTTCATGGCGCTTGATATATACCCCAGCCGACCCAGCGCCCCCTCAGTTCCTTCTTGCCGGCTACTCTGACAGAGAGGAAGGGGGGTGGGTTTGGAATGGATATAAGCAACACACCTCAAAGAACAACAGTTACAAAGGTGAGTAACTGTTTTTTCTTCGTTGAGTGCTTGCTCATATCGATTCCAATTTGGTGACTCCCAAGCCTTACCTAGGCGGGGGGGTCAGAGTGAAGTAATGTGGATTGTAGGACCGCTCTACCAAATGCTGTGTCGTCTTTGGCATGCCAGACGATGGCATAGTGTGAAGCAAAAGTGTGTACCGAAGAACAAGCTGCGGCTCTGCAGATCTCCTGGATTGGCACCTAGGCCAGAAAAGCCACCGCCGAGGCCTGGGCCCTTGTGGAGTGAGCAGTGAGGGGCGGGGTTGGTACACCGGCCAGATAATAGCAGGACTTGATCCATGAAGAGATCCACTGAGAGGAGACCGGGAAGCCTTTCATCCGATCCGCCACCGCAACAAAGAGCTGTGTCGTTTTCCTGAATGGCTTCGTACGCTCAGTGTAGAAGGGCCCTACAGACATCGAGGGAGTGTAACCGCTGTTCCTGGTGACTGGTGTGCGGTTTTTCGATAAAAAACCGGGAGAAAAATGTCCTGGCTGATATGGAACGCCGATATCACCTTGGGAAGAAAGGCCAGGTGAGGCCAGAGCTGCATCTTATCTTTATGGAAGATCGTATATGGTGGTTCTGAGGTAAGGGCTCTGAGCTTGGAGACACATCGCGCCAACATGATAGCGACAAGGAAAGCCGTTTTCCAGAAGAGGTATAAGAGGGAGCAGGTGGCCAGTGGCTCGAACAGGGGCCCCATGAGTCTGGAGAGGACCATGTGGGGACTGGCTGTCAAACCTGTGGGTAGAGATGGTCCAGGCCCTTGAGGAACCTACCGACCATGGGATTGGCAAAGACAAAGCGGCCATTCGCGCCTGGGTGAAAAGCAGAGATGGCTGCAAGGTGAACTCTGACAGAGGATGCGGCCAGGCCCTGCCATTTTAGGCTCAGGAGATAGTCCAAAATGAGAGGCACAGATGCCTGGAGGGGGGGGCATGCTGCGCTGAGTGCACCAGGACGAAAACCACTTCCACTTAGCCTATACGTGGCCCAAGTGGAGGACTTCCTGCTGCCCATCAGCACTTGCTGTACAGAATCCGAACAGAGAAGTTCTGAAGGGTTTAGCCATGCAGCATCCACACCGTGAGGTGGAGAGATTGTAGGTCAGGATGGCAGAGGCGGCCATGATCTTGAGTAATCAGGTCTGGAAGAAGAGGCAATGGGACTGGAGCATCCACAGAGAGCTCCAATAGCGTGGTGTACCAGTGTTGTCTGGGCCACGCCGGGGCCACCAGAATCAGTCGTGCCCTGTTCCTGCGCACCTTGAGCAAAACCTTGAGCAAAACCTTGTGCAGGACCTTGTGCACAAGGGAGAATGGGGGGAAGGCATAAAATAGTCAACTTGTCCACAGGAGCAGAAAGGCGTCTGAGAGAGAGCTCGGCGAGCGGCCTTGAAGGGAGCAAAACACCAGGCATTTCTAATTGCTGCGGGAGGCAAACAGGTTGACCTGGGGAAACCCCCGCTTTTGGAAGATGGGGTGGATGACATCTGGTCAAAGCGAACACCCGTGGGAGTGGAAGGACCTGCTCAGGTGGTCCGCCAGCGTGTTCTGGACCCTGGGGAGAAAGGACGCCACTAGGTGAATGGAGTGGGCTATGCAGAACTCCCACAGTCAAATGGCCTCTTGACAGAGGCGGGAGGAATGGGCCCCCCCTTGTTTGTTGATGTAGAACATGGCCATGGTGTTGTCCGTGAGGACTGCCACACAATGACCGTGCAATGCTCCTGGAAGGCTTGACAGGCAAGGCATACTGCCATCAGCTCCCGTATGTTGATATTAAGGGAGAGCGTGGACAGGGGCCATAAGCCCTGCACCTGAAGGTCCCCAAGGTGGGCACCCCATCCCAGAGCTGACACATCCGTGATGAGGGACAAGGAGGGCTGAGGGCTGTGAAAGGGGACTCCTTCGCATACCACCCAGAGATCTAGCCACCACCGGAGGGAGGCCAGGACTCGCTCCAGGACGGTGACAACCAAGTTCAGGCTGTCTCGACTTGGGCAATAGACCGATGCCAGCCAGGCTTGTAGCGGTCTGAGTCGAAGTCTGGCACACCTGGTCACATACGTGCAGGAAGCCATGTGTCCTAGAAGACTCAAGCAAGTTCTTGCCGATGAGGTCAGGAAGCTCTGAAGGCTCCGGACGAGGCCCACTATAGTTTGGAAACGAGTGTCTGGCAGGAGGGCTCGAGCCTGCACGGAGTCCAGAACCACCCGGATGAATTCTATTCTCTGGGTCAGTTCTAGTGTCGACTTTGCCACGTTGAGAAGGAGGCCTAACCGATGAAACATGACTGTGACCAAGCAAAGGTGGTACTATACCTGTTCTCTGGTGCACTCCCAGATAAGCCAGTCATCGAGGTAAGGGTTTACCTGCACCCGCCATCGACAAAGGAAGGCCGCCATGACTGCCATACATTTGGTGAACACTTGGGGGGCCGTAGAGAGACCGAAGGGAAGGACCAGTGTTCATGGTTGACCACAAAGTGGAGGAAACATCTGTTAGCCGGATGAATCATTATGTGGAAATACATGTCCTTCATTTCGAGGGCAGTGTACCAGACTCTAGGATCCAGGGAAAGTATAATGGTGCCCAAGGAGACCATATGGAACTTCAACTTTACCATGAACTTGTTGAGTCCACGCAGGTCCAGAATGGGCCAAAGCTCACCCTTTGCCTTGGGGATTAGGAAATATCGGGAGTAGAACCCCCTGCCCCTTAGCTCCCTTGGAACCTCCTCGATCACCCCCATCACAGGGAGCGTCTGAACCTCCTGAATAAAGAATTGCTCGTGAGAAGGATCCCTGAAGAGGGACGAGGAAGGAGGGTGGGGAGGAAAAAAATTGGAGAGAGTATCCCACTTCCACCGTGCGGAGGACCCAGCGGTCCATGGTTATGCGAGACCAAGCATGGTGGAAATGGGATAAATGATTCAAGAAAGATGGGGTAGGATCCTGAACGAGGTCAGGTAATCGTCCTCAGGCGTCCCTTCAAAAGGCCTGTTTTGAGCCGGATGAAGGCTTGTTCGGGCCCTGGCCTTGTCCTGACGGGGGGTTGGAGGGCTTCCTCCAACTATTACGTTCCCGCCGCCTATAGAAATCCTGCCTCGGCTGAGGAGGATACGGGCTACTGTTGTGACTGCTGAGGCTTGAAGGGTTTCCGCTGGGTAGCTACTGTGTGCATGCCCAGGGACTTCATTATTGCCCTTGAGTCTTTAAGGCTTTGTAGCCTCAAATCTGTCTTTTCCGAAAACCCATCAAATGGGAGGTCCTGCAGTGTCTGCTGAAGTTCTGGTGGTAGTCTGGAGGCTTGCAACCAGGAGATACGCCTCATCGCAATCCCTGAGGACAAAGTACGTGCGGCGGAGTCCGCAGCATCCAGCAAGGTCCGTGCCACTGTTTTGCCCTCTTCCGCCAAAGCTCCAAACTCCTCTCTGGACTCAGGAGGTACTAACTCCTTAAATTTCAACATGGAGTTCCAGGAGTTAAAATTGTAATGGCTCAGGAGCGCCTGCTGATTGGCGATCCTGAGCTGAAGTCCCCCCGAGGAATAAACCTTGCGCCCAAACAAATCAAGGCGCTTGGCGTCCTTTGATTTAGGTGCCGGGGCCTACTGGCCATGTCGTTCTTTTTCGTTCACTGATGCCACCACAGGTGAACAGGGCTGTGGATGTGTGAACAGATAGTCATACCCCTTTGAGGGGACAAATTATTTCCACTCTACTCCCTTATCAGACAGGGGAATGGACGCTGGTGTTTGCCAGATTGATCTGGCGGTGGTTTGGATGGTCCGAATAAGGGGTAGGCAGCTTCGGCGGACAGAATATCCACCACGGGTCCTCCACCTCTACCACCACCTCCACCTGCAGGTTCATATTCTGCGCCACCCTGCGCAGAAGGTCCTGGTGGGCGCGGAGGTCTATCGGAGAGGGACTCGAGACTGAAGTTCCTGCCACTGCCTCATCGGGTGAGGAGGCGGCGGCGGTGGCCACGGGGGGAAGAGGGTCATCTAGGACCTCTTGCGGCGCTGGTCCCAGCTGTCCTGTGCCCACGACCTCAGTGCCCGGACCAGGAACTGGTGTTGGAGGAGGTCCTGAAGCGGGGAGAGAAGCCGTCATGCCTCCTGGGCGGGCCGACTGGCGAAAGCCTCTGGCACTCGCGCCCCAGTCGGAGCACCCTGGGCCTGGTGGTATGCCCAGGGTGTCCAGAACAGCCATTGAGTGGCTCCTTGAGCGGGACCTTGCTCCTGCCAATGTCCAGCCCTGACTCCAGGTGGCTGTGGTTCAAATGGCGGCGCTCTGAGAAATGTGACACAGCCTCCGATCCCGAAGAACGAGCGGTGGAACGTGAGGGCCATGGACGTGCCTAGCGGAACTGCGCCGAGTCATGTTGACGAGGCAATGGGGAATGGTGCCGTGACACTAGAGAGCGGTGCCGGAACCTGGACCAGTACCGAGATCTGGAACGGCGCCTGGATCTGGACCTGGGCCGAGATGATGATCAGCGTCAAGAGTGGCGACGGGTCCAGGATCTGCTCCTTGACAGCGACTGGCAGGCAGAGTGGTGCCGGGAGTCGGAGTGGTGCAGCTAATATGACCGGTACCGCGAAGAAGAGTGGTGCCGGGACTGCAAGCGGCGTCAGGAGTGGGAACGGTGCCGAGAACGGGATCGGCACAGCAGGTTGACCGACAGTGCCAAGGGTGGATGAGTGCCGGCTTGCCCTGGGACAGTGCCACACGACAGGCGCCAGCGCCTTGGCTTGAGACTGAGGGGATGCCGATACTGTCATGGCAATAAGATCATCTGCAGCCGCAAAGGTATCTGGAGTGGACAACAACTGCAGCTCAACCACGCTGCGTGTCAGGGAGTCCAGGGGCACCAGACTCAACAGCTCTGCCATCAGGGCCGGAGCCAACGGTGCTGAAGCCATAGGTTGTGCCCCTAGATGCTCCCCTGCAGGATGTGTCTCCGCGGGCGGTTCCAGGGAGGCTGGTCTCTGTAGAGCTGGGCCAGCCTTTTCCGGCTTCCGGTGCTGCTTCTGGCCAGGAGAGTGGAAGCGGTGCCTGGCCGATGATGTAGGTTGTGGTGCCGGGGAGCACCAGTGCCACAGGCCTCTGCCAGAGTCCAACCGCGGTGCTGCTCCTACTCCTGTCGCCCGGGCGCTGCATACCGAGATGCTCGGTGCTGGATCTTGGCGTGCCGCAGGAAGCTGAGGGCTAAGAGCCGTCTCCATAAGGAGCTGTCTTAAACGAAAGTCCCGCTCCTTCTTAGTCCAGGGACAAAACCCTTTACAGATCCTGCACTTCTCTGCTTGATGAGACTCCCCCAGACACTTCAGGCAAGAGTCATGGGGGTCGCCCGTTGGCATGGGCTTAGAGCAGGAATCGCAGGGCTTAAATCCCGGAGCCTTGGGCATGAGCCCAAGAGAAAGGACAGTGAGGAAGGGAAAAAAAAACCCAGCCCCACTAACACTAACAACTATAACTGTCAAACACTATAACTAAAACTAGTAACTATGAACTATGAACTAAACTATGAGATATACGCTAGGGAGAGTGGAGAGCAGCGAAGGAGCACTCCACAGTTCCAATGACTGTCATGGGTGATAAGAAGGAACTGAGGGGGCACTGGGTGGGCTGGGGTATATATCGAGCGCCACGAAGGCGCTACTCCAGGGGGCTCCACAGCCGACCCACCGGGTGTTGCTAGTGTAAAAATTCTCTGACGGCGATGCGCGTGGCACGTGCACACCTAATTGGAATCGATATGAGCAAGCACTCGAAGAACTATAGTGCCCTCATGGCCAAGATGGAGACCACTCTATGGGGCAGCTCCAGCCAAGAAAAGGCACACGCAGGAATGCAGCATGGAAACTCTCTTCCGTCCCAGAGTAAACACTCACACACACAGAGGAACAGTACAATGAATATAAGAAAGGGAAATATTTATTTACAGAGGGGTGAATGGATGAAAAAAACAAGGCAAAATGATGGCGGAAGGGTAAAACACGATGATACCCAACACGAGGACCTCAGGCTCAGTGGTACCACAATATAAAAGGATAGGTGCTGAGCGATGTCTCTGGACTCAGAGTTCAGGAATCCTGGGCAGAGTTCCAGTTTGGAAGTGAGTCTTTGGTGCTCCTGGCTATCTTCAGCACCACAAAACTTCCCCAACAAAACTCTCCTCATGTCCTCTTCTGCCACTTTCCACAAACCCACACAGAGTAACAGCCTCCTCACTTAACCAGCTACAACCTTCCTCCTTATTCCCAATGCAGTCAAAAGCCTCAGTACTCACAGCCCTGTACAGTTCTGGGCTCCAGTGATACTGGGGCTGGTTCTGATTTGTCTTTCATACATGATTCCTTCCTGGCAGTGTTCCTCCTGGCTCCTGACCTGGGACACCCCTGTTGGGCTGCTCTGTCCCTGCAGGGCTTTGGGCTCGTTCCTGGCTGCTTTGCTACATGAGGCCCTCTTGTCTGGAGCTACAAACACAGACCTGTCCCTGTCACTCTCACGCTCTCGACCCTCCTACTCTGGAACAACCAGCACTCTCTCTCCTTCAGGATGAGGTTTTAAAGGGGCCGTGCTCCCTAAACCACAAGGGGTGACAACACTTTACACACTATAATGAATCCCATAAAAAAGGAGTAATCATAATCTATTTAAGTATTTATACCCTTTGCATCACCATACAGTTTGCATGCCTCGCATATTAAATTTATATCCCACCAACACCTCTCATGCACAGTGTTGAGGGGTTTAAGGTTTGGGTTTTAGGTTTTTTTTTAAGATTCATTTATTTATTGTGGAAAAGCTAAGGCCAGTAGTTGAGATCCGCTGTACATCCATTTTACAGAAGGGCAAAATGAGGAAGAGATTTACAAATTTTAAACAGCAGGCCATTGCCAAAATCAAGAATGGAATTAAAGAATCTGAACTCCCAGTCCTGTGCTTAAACCACTCGACAACTCTCCCTCACTACTAGCAACTCTTCTCTAAGGTAATAAGAGAGATATACAGGACAATGCAGAACTAAGAAAAAAAGTACCACTTCTGAGCTTTGCCTCACCCTTCAGTATCTAAACAATTATGTACTTTTGATTAAAGATCACAAATATTTTCCAGTGCCTAGAACCATGAAACATGGAGGTGATTTACAAGGCATACATCTATAAAAACTGTGCCCAATGTATTTGTCTTCTAATTTATGAGGCTGGGCAGCTTATTGTATAATATAATACCACATATTTCTCAGTAACATATAAACGAAAAACCAACAGCAGCCTTCAAACCTCCACAAAGTGTTATAAATAATATCAATACTAATACAAGGCTAAGAGGTTATAGAGTAAACAATATCAACACAGTCACTAGTTGGCAGCTTCAGATCTGGCCCAGGAAAGAGATTTGCACACACAGACCCTTACTCCCACAAGAAAGTGATTTTAATTCGGTGGGACGCTGAGCGGTGTAGGGGGCCACCTGCCCAGACAGACACTTTGGGGCTTTAATTTGTGAGTTGAAGTCTCACATATTCATAACAAAAATCTGAAAATACTGTGAAGGTTAACTAAATATTAACATGTTATTCCTATCATTTTATTAAATCAATCACAACCAGGCTCCTGCTCATATATATCTCTTATCACATCACTCTGCCGCTTCTCTAACACCACCACCACCAGCCACGACTATCCACTTATCTGTTCCTTTCACAAATGTCTTCGAGGTTTCTTCTATTCCAACCCTTATGCCCAAACTGCCCTTTCTGAACTGATGTTTGTTAAAGCTACTAACCTGTCCTCCTTCAAATCCACTCTGGAGAGCCACTTGCACCCGTAAGAAATCAACCAAAGTATTGTGGCCAGGGTCAGGGGCAAATGGGCAAAGTTAATATTTATTTATACAATTACAAAACACAACATTAGAATACGACAAATGTACATAAAAACTATTATTTATAAGGGCTCCACTAGCGCAAACTTAATTCTGAGTACTTTACTTTGTAAACTTAACATTCTTTAAGATAGGTCTAGTTATCTTATTTTTAGAAGAAATTCTTCTATTCTTAGATTTTAAGGCCAAGAGGGACCAAGAATTGTTCTTCTTAACCTCGGAGGATAGGGCAAGAAGCAATGGGCTTAAATTGCAGCAAGGGACGTTTAGGTTGGACATTAGGAAAAACTTCCTAACTGTCAGGGTGGTTAAGCACGGGAATAAATTGCGTAGGGCTGTTGTAGAATCTCCATCATTGGAGATTTTTAAGAGCACGTTAAGCAAACACCTGTCAGGAATGGTCTAAATAATACTTAGTCCTGCCATGAGTGCAGGGGACTCGACTAGATGACCTCTCGAAGTCCCTTCCAGTCATATGATTCTGTGATCAGATCTTCTAGTCCAGTGGTTCTCAAACTTTTGTACTGGTGATCCCTTACACACAGCCAGCCTCTGAGTGCGACCCCCCCTCTTATAAATTAAAAACACTTTTATAAAATATTTAACACTATTATAAATGCTGGAGGTGAAGCAGGGTTTGGGGTAAAAGCTGACAGCTCGCGGTCCCCCATGTAATAACCTCGTTACCTCCTGAGGGGTCCCGACCCCCCAGTTTGAGAACCCCTGATCTAGTCTGACCTCCTGTGTACCATAGGCTATAGAATGGTTTCAGAGTAGCAGCCGTGTTAGTCTGTATCCGCAAAAAGAACAGGAGTACTTGTGGCACCTTAGAGACTAACAAATTTATTTGACCATAAGCTTTCGTGGGCTAAAACCTACTTCATCGGATGCATGCAGTGGAAAATACAGTAGGAAGATATATATATACACACAGAGAACATGAAACAATGGGTGTTATCATACACACTATAACCAGAGTGATCAAAATGTCACCCACTACCCTTGCACTGAGCCAAAAAACTTGAGTTTCGCTAAAGTGTATCTTCCCGATAGGTATCTCGTCTCGATTTGAAGACATCAAAAGAGAGAATCCACCACTTCCCTTGGTACTTGGTTCCAGTGGTTAACTACCCTCCCTGTTAAAAATGTGTCCCTCACTTCTAATTTGAATATGTCTGGTTTTAAGTTCCAGCCGTTGCTTCTTATTAAGACATAGGAGATAACTGCCTCATTCTACTCAGCACTGGTGAGGCCTCAGATGTATTGTGTCCAGTTCTGGACACCAGAGGAGAGCAACAAAAATGACAGAAGGTTTAATAAAACCTGACCTAGGAGGAAAGGTTAAAAAAACCTAGGTGTGTTTAGTCTTGAGAAAACAAGAATGAGGGGGAAACTGATAACAGTCTTCAAATATGTTAAGGGCTGTTCTAAAAAGGACAGTGATCAATTGTTCTCCATGTTCACCAAAGGTAAAACAAGAAGGGAGATTTAGATAAAATATTAGGAAAAACTTTTTAAATATAAGGATAGCTAAGCTCTGGAACACGTTATCAAGGTTGGTTGTGGAACAGCGGTCACTGGAGGTTTTTAAGAACAGGTTAGACAGATATCTCTCACAGATGGTCTAGGTATACTTGGTCCTGTCTCAGTACAGGGAGATGGATTAGATGACCTCTTGAGGTTCCTTCCAGCCCAACATTTCTATAATTCTATGATTATCATCAGCTGCTGGGGATCCAAAACATTCCCAACTCTAGTAACCTTAAAACCAACACTGCGCACATTCTCTCAGTCAAAGGCAGATAATCACCACCACATCTTGGGGTTACTGCCCCAAACTACCTTCACCACCTCAATTACCCTGCTCTGTTCCATGCCCCAGTCTCTATCAATCACTGTGTGCAGCATACAACACCACAGCCTCGGATGGATGAGATAGAGCAGTGGTTTTAAACCTTTTTTCATTTGCGGACCCCTAAAAAATTTCAAATAGATGTGTGGATGCCTCTGGAAATCTTAGACATTGTCTTGGATCCCCAGGGGTCCACACACCACAGGTTGAAAACCACTGAGATAGAGAAACAAAGTCCATACCACCTTACTAACCCTCCCAACAGTCCCATATGTACATTGAACAAGGAGGAGGACAAGATGGAATTTGCTTACTTCTTCAGTAAATAATAACTGGTTCATTTGCAGCAAGTAATCCAGGTTGATGAATGGCAGTTGTGTTTAAAATGAGTTGAGCAGGGTTATTGGGGTTGGGGTTTCTTTTGAAAGAAATTGAATGAAAATCAGCCTTCTATGGGGGTGTAAGTATTCCCAGAATAGAGTCCTTAATTATTTGCAGTCTTCGTTCATTCAGATAAATAGACTGCACTAATATATGTTTGAGCTTCATTTAGGGAAAAAAACTTATTCATTACAGATGTGAGCATCTCTGCTTTGTATACTTAGCCACATGCTGCAGCAAAGTGATTCAGTTTCTAGCTCGCTGCTAACTTTATATTTTCAGCAAGTTCACGTTTCCTCCTTAAAACTCTATGGGCTATATCCTAAAGGCCTAACTGAAGTTTTATGCAGTGTGACCTGAAGAAGAGCTCTGTGTGGGTTGAAAGTTTGTCTCTCTCACCAACAGAAATTGGTTCAATAAAAGATATTACCTCACCCACCTTGTCTCTCTAGTATAACTGGAGTTTTGACAGAATAAGGACTTCAGAATTTAGGCCTTTTAAATTGAACAGTGTAAACAATTTATTTTTGCAGACCAGAGATCATTTTATACATCTACTGATCTAAAATAGGTTCTAGGATTTTTAGAATCTACTTTGAAATAAGTTGTTATATAATTCTTACTATACCAATATATGAAAAAAGAACATTTTTATCTCATGAGAAAGTAGAAATGTAGGCAGTCTTTCTGCCCTCTCGCCCGCCTTTTGCATGCTATTTATTAGAAAAACCCTGGGTATTAAAGATTTGAAGTTGGATTAATGGCAAAGGCTGATGAGACTGGGGCTTCAGGTCACTAACTTCCAAGAAATCTCAGACCCTATGTACAATGAGGAATAATAATAATACTCTTATATATTGCTTTTTATCAGTAGATCTCAAAATGTTTTACAAAGGAGGTCAATATCATTATGTTCATTTTACAGATGAGAAAACCAAGGCACAGAATAATGAAATAACTTAGGATCATGCAACCAACGGGCAGCAGAGCAAGGAATAGAAGTCAGGTCCCAGTCCAGTGAACTAGCCACTCAGCCACACTGCTCAATAGAATATCAGATTCAACAATACCTCCTGATGTTTAGTGAATCCATGCTTTTAATGCTGTAAGTATATAAGCACAAAGCATAGAGTCTTCATCTCTTCATGTCTTTTAATAAAGACTGGATGCTCTTCTGGAAAATATGCTTTAGTTACTGGGATAACAGGGTGAAATCTTTGGACCTGTGTTATACAAGAAGTCAGACTAAGTGAGCTAATGCAGTGTGTGACAGATATGGCAATTTCCCACAATACCCCTGAAAAACTGTATTGAATTAAGTTCAAATAACTTTGGAGTCCATTGTATTAAATGCAAAGGCCATAAATTGGTGTAGGCCAGACTGATCAAGGACTCTATTGAACAATGTGGCAAAATGATCTTCTGGGACAATATGCATGAAGTGGAATTACTGGGAAATACCTAGGGGTAGATACCCTCCTCTGGTTATTCAAAAACCCAAGTTTTTGAAGTTATGCCCTGAGGACAGAAGCATGGTCCGCTGATTACCTGTCCCTGAAGACTGGAAATCAAAGCCCAAGCTGTATAAAGAAACAGGCTGATCTGTGCAGTCAGCGTGCTTGTTCTGAGCTGACACTGTTATGAACTTGTAACCACAGAAGAAAACCTTTGGTGGGGTATGAAGGACTGACTCCTACCAGAAACCCTGCTGGAGCTTGATCATCTCTGGAAGCTTATTGGCATCCATATAGATTCTTATATTGTTTTACTGCAATGCTTTCACCATGAGAATAAATGTGCTTGCTTAGAAAGAGCTGTGTGGTAACTTATAATGGTGGGTAATGACATTGTTCATAGCCTTCAAAGAGTAAAGAAAGCACAGATGCTGGCCGGGTTAGGCAGTCTGGCCTCCTGGGGATATCACAATGTTAGCAGGGAACAGCGCAGCCTCAAAAAAACCCAGTCAGGAGGTAGAGAGATGCAGGTCTCCACACAAGAGAAGCGATAGTTGAGGAACAGGAAGTCTAGACTGGGTGTCCTTGCTGGACCATAGTGGAGGAATATAGGTGCCCTGAGCTATGACACAGTGTTTCCCAAACTAGGGAAGGAAGGTTGCAGAGTAAGGGAGCCTACCCCACACTCACCCTGCAGTGGCAGCTCCTGTTCTATTGGGCTGGGCCTGGCTCCCCACTCAGATATTGCAACCTGGCATACAGGGTCATCTTGCCATTCAGGTTGGCCTGCTCACCCCTTTATCAGTCAGAATGCCATTTGCTCAGATTTGGCCCGGCCATCCCTCTGACATGTCGGAGAAGTGGCTGAGCCAAACCTGAGTGGTGTTGCGACACTGTGCACCAGGTCACAATGTCCAATGTGGTGAGCCAGTCATTGTCCTGCAGAACAGGAGCCTCCGCTATGGGCTGAGTGCAGGGCAGGTTCGCTCTTAAGTCCACCCCCTCATCTCCCTCCACACCAGGCTGGGACTATAGTTGCAGCGTGGGGCGGAGGAGGCACTGTCAATGGAGGATGATGACTACACTGGCCTATGATTTTGCCTCCTCAGCCCTCCTGAATTTGGACCATGGGTAGGTCACAAAAAAAGGCAAAACATAGTTGGTGGGCTGCCTTACTAGAAACCACTGATCTAATGGTCCCTTCTGACATTAAAATGTATGAATTAATTTTGCTTTCAATGGATTTGTACCCTTCAAGGACTTATGACTACCCTGAATATTCTTATTGCCATAATTTTCAATAGTTTTTCCTATAAAGTGAAAATGATGGTGTACTGCAGGGACTACAGACTAGTGCTTAAATTAGTAATTACAGCCATAACTGTTTACACTAGAATTAGAAATTTAGTACCAAATTCTGCCATCAAATATGCATGTACAACTTCTACTGATATCCCCGAGTGTCAGTTCAGTGAAAATAATGGCATTGCTGAATTCAGTATAGCGCTGCTTGTGTATATGAGGGCAAGAATTTAACCTTAACAGATACAGGCAGTCCTTGGATTTACGACAGTATTGGTTCCTTACAATTGTATCGTAAGTCGGAATGTCATAACTCAGAACCGCAATCTACTCCATTGCGGGACCGAGCGTCAGAAACTCGAAACCTACAGTCGTAAGTCGAATCAGGGTGTCAATGTAGAAGCATCGTAAGTGCCATTCGCCGTAACTCGAATGCCGTAAAGTCGAGGACTGCCTGTAGATATTTATTCATTTTCATTGTTCCCTTTTACCCTGGCACAGGACAGAGTAGCTACAGGGCACTGTAAGAAGACTATATGTTCAATCATTTTTAGGTACTGCTCTCTTTTTCAGGGGTTTTAGAGTCATGTCATAAAGAACTAAGGGCTCAGTCTACAAAAGTACTTCAGCACATGCTTAACACTTAGCACATGAGCAGTCCCAGTCCCTTTGGTTTCAACAGAACGAGCCCTGTGCTTATAGCTAAGCACGTGCTGAAGTTCTTTGCTGAAATGGGACCCAAGATTCCCATTTGATATCGGTAATCTTTGTATAATTACTGCATGTGGCTGTTATTTCTGGTGAAAATGCATTTTGTTTTACTCCAAGTACAATTTTTGTACTTCTGGTGTCACAAACTGTTTGAAAAGCTGCTCTATATTTTAATTACATTCCCTCATTTTAATGAAACTATGCTAATACCAGGTGCATGTACTTAACCGATCTAAGCAAGGCTTGTGATGTTTTATACAGTTTAGACTGTTTCTCTGAAGAGAGAGAGGCAAACTTATGTTTACTTTAATGGGAAGGTATTCAAACAAAATACTCATATTTCAAACTATTTTTATGATCTTCTACTTCAGCATCTATTCTCAACAATGTTCTAACCTCTTGCACCACTAGCTGTTCAAACTATGAGAAAGATTAAGGCCACTCTTACTAGCACACTTCACATTCACCTCTGGGCCCACAACTCTAATCTAATCTGAAGTACTAAACTAAATCAGTTTCTGATGTTTAGCTGCCATCCACATCACAAACCCCCTCCACATACATAATTCACTGCAATTTGACATCATTGGCAGACTGGCTCAGGAAAAGACTAGTACAGCTTTAATTATCTCTAAAATCCAAGCCAAGGTTGAGGTCACTGGTGAGGCTGTGGGGAAAATTTCATATTTTAGCCAACTGCACTTGTACCTCACCTTGGATAAATATAGTTCTTCAACTTTCTAGTATAGCTACTTTCTTTTCTTACAAGCACAGATATTCGATCTCAAAAGTGTTTTACACGCCTTACAATTTTACAAAAATGTTTACGCAATATAATCTGTAACATTGGTTAGTAAAACACGAAACACGTTCACAATCATCCCAAACCCATGGTTTAAAAAAGAAAACAACACAACAACAACAAAACCAATATTTGACTGGGTTCATATGGCAATTTAGTTTAGATGCCCTTGCCAGAGAATTACTAGAAACATTTGCTTTACGTGTATATAGCAACCAATTCTAGAATAGTTTACTTTTTTAAATAGATTACTGTGAATGCTGTAGAGAAGTTTTTAAGTAACTTTCATTATAAATCCTGTTTTCACTTGCTTATAACTTTCTGAAAAAATTATATTGTAATATTGTATGCTTGCTCTAACTCAAAAGATGGATTTGGTTTTGAAAAGTTAAGGAAAATTCACTCAGCCGTTTTCAAGTTATTCCAGATGGAAAGAAAAACACTTTTTGCATTTTAAAAATACATTTAAGAATGTTTGATATACTGACTCAAATGTTTGATACTGAAATTCTAACCTTGTTTATCTCTAGTCCTCAGTAAGGAGTCATCAGATAAGTTTGAAAAAATGTTAAATTTAGTATGTTACTAGTGACTAAACTAAAGGCTTCATTCATACACTTTAAAATGTTTCTTCCAAATTTTCATTTTTATCTATTTCATCACTTTCTTTAGAATTAGAAAGTTAAATGCAAAAAGTTAACTTAACACAATATTAAGTCTGCAAATATAAAGCCACAAAAGTCAGGAAATGAAAAATTTAAGATATCATTGCAATTTTCACTGTCTTGTTGTACTTACTAAAAATAAAGGCAATTATTTAACAGCCAATGTGTTAAATTCTGATACACCTACTCATATTGAGTAGCACCTTGCTCTATAAATGGTCCCATAGAAGAGTGCAAAACCCACCTTAGACGGTCAAGGACAAAAAAGTTCCATTAGTCAAGATAGGAGCCTGGATGAGAATTTTGGCAGCAGGACAGAAAGGACAGACTGTCTCTGAAGTGTTATGTAGGAAACATTGGCAATATTTGGGCATAGCCTAGAAAAAAAGTCTAGAGAAGGGGCCAACCAAAACCACGCAGATTAAGGGCCTGAGTAGCTGGGAGGATGGTGGTATCATCCAGTGCTGACAGAGAAGGGAAGAAAGATGAGGTTTTGGCCTTGTTGAGCTTAAGTTGATGGGAAGACATCCATAAGGAGATGTCAGAGTGGCAAAAATGCAGCAATGGCCGGAGAGAAACAGGTCAGGAGTGGAGACATGTATAGGAGTCACAGGAATAGAGATGGTAGTTGAGGTTGTGTGAGCTGATGAAGACACCCAGGGAATGGACCACCAAGGGAGAAGAGGAATGGGCTAAGAACAGAGCTTTGTGGGATGCCCACAGAAAGTGAAAGGTGGGGCGAAGGATCCACTGAAAGAGATATTGAAGGTGTGACCAGAGAGGCCAGAGAAGAAACAGGATAGAGCATTTCCTCTGAGAAAAAAAGCACTGAACAAAAACAAAACAAACAAAAAACTGACCATATTTCGTAATAGGTTTTAGAAGTGACAGCATTTCTGGATATGAGAAGAGTATCAAGCGCTTTATAAAAGAACTAAGTTATTCTGGAAGTGAGTAGCTCTTCCCTTCAAATGAACCTAACAAAAGTGAGAAGGAAAAGAGTCAAAAGTTCTGTTTGTAAATATTAGACGCAGTAGATGCAGTGAAACCTGTGCATCACAGTCTTCTCTGCCTGTCAATTTATGGACAAACAATAACGGTATTAATTCAGATTTGTACCTCTGATGAGCACAATGCACTCAGTCTCCCTCTTACAGCACTGCAAAGGCCTCAATGGCAGGCTGCTGATCAAAAAATTGTTCTGTTACACTGAGGGTGGAATTCTACATTGCCTTTTTCTCCTATGTGAGCTGGTACAGAGGCATGCTGTTTTGCACCTGTAGCATTTATAAGGTCTGATCAGGGTTTTAAAGAAACTGCTAGTTACTGTATGTTTTATGTGTAATAACCAGCATGTGGTCCTTATACTTGCTTAACAACTCATTATCAGCTGAATTAAACTGCTGTGTGAAACATGACACTTTGAAAAATGACCTGTTTTGGATTACATATCCCACTTTTGGCCCATTTATGTCAGGGACAAACTAAAGAGCATAGAGTTGTGCTGTTCTGATTTTTCAGAAACATTCACTACAGTTTGAGATTTTCAATAAATGAATATGCAGAGTGCCACATACTAATGGATGCCATCAGATAAATCTCTCTACCTCTTAGGTAGATTGAAGAAAACAACAATCCAGCAAACGGTTTTATATATGCAGTAAGCAAATTATACCCACAGGTCCACGTTTCTATACATCTTCACCTTAGACTCTTTCAGACCCTTATGGAATACTGGTCTGGAGATTGTTCTTTAGTTCTGCGACCTTGTAGATTCTCCTCTTGATTTACTACTTTCAATCTGCAATTTTTTCCTATTTTTCTATAAAGAAAAGCCTTCACTGCCTGTGAAAGAGAAGGGATATAAAGCTAAATGCAAGCCTGTTGGGAAACTGTGTATGCAAACAATGAGATGACTACTGATATGTTTCAGAGTAACAGCCGTGTTAGTCTGTATTCGCAAAAAGAAAAGGAGTACTTGTGGCACCTTAGAGACTAACCAATTTATTTGAGCATAAGCTTTCGTGAGCTAGAGCTCACTTCATCGGATGATATGTTGTTATTCTTATAAAGAGATCAGTAGAAGTTTGTATCATAATATTTGTTTTCAGTTGTACACATGTAAAGTGTTAGGTGCTGTACAAACACAAAAGACAGCATACTTCATCTCCCAAAGAGTTCACATTCTACAAATAGAGGGAGCAGACTGTCAGAGAGATGAATGCTTGTGGGGGAAAGAAAACAAGCAAGTAAGTTTAGAGACAAGTATACAACCATCATATCACAATTATTTAGATATAGATATGAGCAATATTGCCTATGATCTATTTAGCCCACAACACAAACACCCATCACACTGATACTCTCCATGGACCTCTCACAAGAACATTTAGTTCGCAACAATGTGGGGTTTAAGTCTACTCTGCACTAAGGGCTTGTCTACACTTACGGCGAGGCAACAGCACAGATCCACCAATATAGCGCTTAGTGAAGACACTACCTACACAGGCAGGACAGCTTCACTCGTCAGCATAGGTACTCCACCTCCCACAGATGCAGTAGCTATGTTGACAGGAGAAGCCCTTCTGTGAATACAGCGCTGTCTACACAGGGGGTTAGGTCAATAATAACTATGTCGCTCAATGGTCTAGATTTTCCACACCCCTGAGCAGCGCAGTTATACCAACATAAGTTGCTAGTGTAGGCCAAGCCTAAATGTCCATGTGGACCCTGTTGCCAGGCGCTAAAGGTTTCCTGGTGCACTTTAATCTACCCTGCTTTGAAACAAGAGTAGACTAAAGCACAGTAGGGAACTTTTGCTGCTCAGCCACAGGGTCCACATGGACATTTAGTATGCAACAGGCTAGTGCAGGGTAAATTTACTCCCAGCTTGCCATGAACGGCCCTAGGTGAAGAGCTTAAAGAGCCAAGGATAGTAGGAAATGAACAATGGAATTTATGCTGCTAACTCAGTGGGGCACACATGTCTAATCACACTTGATGTCCTCCCCCATTAACTCCTGCAGCACTCTCAGTGATCAATTATATGCTCTGCAATGTTGCTCTCAACACTAGTAGTGCACATGGGCTCCCCAATCCCTGTCTCCACTAACATGAACTGGAGAAGTTTTCTCAAAGCCTTTTTTGTGACCTTTCCCACCTTTGGCTTTTGAAACCTTGTTTTCATAGATTCATAGATATTAAGGTCAGATGGTACCATTATGATCATCTAGTCTGACCCGCACAACGCAGGCCACAGAACCTCACCCACCCACTCCTGCGAAAAACTTCTCACCTATGTCTGAGCTATTGAAGTCCTCAAATCGTGGTTTAAAAACTTCAAGGAGCAGAGAATCCTCCAGCAAGTGACCCGTGCCTCATGCTACAGAGGAAGGCGAAAACCCCCCAGGGCCTCTTCCAATCTGCCCTGGAGGAAAATTCCTTCCCGACCCCAAATATGGCAATCAGCTGAACCCTGAGCATATGGGCAAGATTCACCAGCCAGATACCCAGGAAAGAATTCTCTGTAGTAACTCAGATCCCACCCCATCTAACATCCCATCACAGGCCATTAAGCATATTTACCATGAATATTTGAAGATTAATTAATTGCCAAAATCATGTTATCCCATCATGCCATCTCCTCCATAAACTTATCGAGTTTAATCTTAAAGCCAGATAGGTCTTTTGCCCCCACTGCTTCCCTTGGAAGGCTATTCCAAAACTTCACTCCTCTGATGGTTAGAAACCTTTGTCTAATTTCAAGTCTAAACTTCCCAATGACCAGTTTATATCCATTTGTTCTTGTGTCCACAGTGGTACTGAGCTTAAATAATTCCTCTCCCTCTCTGGTATTTATTCCTCTGATATATTTATAGAGAGCAATCATATCTCCCCTCAACCTTCTTTTAGTTAGGCTAACCAAGCCAAGCTCCTTGAGTCTCCTTTCATAAGACAGGTTTTCCATTCCTCAGATCATCTTAGTAGTCCTTCTCTGTACCTGTTCCAATTTGAATTCATCCTTCTTAAACATGGGAGACCAGAACTGCACACAGTATTCCAGGTGAGGTTTTCCTCTGAGTCTCTATCACCTCTAGCAATAGATCATATTAAAATAATCATTTCACTAGAGGATCCTTTTGTATTAACAGCCCAGATGGGATTGTCTACCATGACCTAAAATTGGAGGTGACATAGTTAGGGATGCCAACAATTAGGGTTTTGGGGACCTTATATTTTGACAAACTGTATATGTTTGGGATGACATTTTCCAAATTTCAGCAAAAATTGTCAAGCCATTTCTCAGGACAAGTTCGGGGGGAGGGAGGGAGATTTGTTATTTACCTGTAGTAAAAAAATTCTTACAATTGTTTTGTTGAGAAACTCAAGAAACTCCATGCTTTCCAGGAGGTATTTGATTTAGGCAGCCCCTGATTTAGAGGGTTTTGTCATCCAAGTGGAAATCTGCCAAAATTTGGCTAAATTACAAGCTTCTGGAATATCACAGTTTGTGTGTGCTCATTAGAGACTTGTTATGAGTTTAGCAGCCAAATTCTCCACAGATTCCATTTGTGACTGAGCATGTGTCAGCCCATGGCTGCAGGACATGAGCAGCGCTTCCCCTGCAATTGCTTCTCTCGGAAGCCAGGAGCTGTTGGAATGCTGGGCACAGAACCAGAGAGCAGGGAGACTGACTTTCCTATGCTCTCAGTGCTCCTCTTGCTGGCACCCAAGCAGCATGGAGGAGAATAAGGAAGCCATCTAACTGGAATGCAGAAGGATGAGGAGCCATGAGGGGAAGACTGGGACAAGGTGTGACAGATATGGCAATTTCCTGCAATATCCTGGACTAACCCTTATTGAATTGAGTTTAAGTATCCTAGGCGTTCATTGTATTAAAAATGTAAATGTTTATATATTATTCTGGAATTGTATGTAATGTTTCTAAGAACGACACCTGACTAATGTAAAACTTGGGAAGCATTACAAGCATCAAAGGACTCTTTGAAACAATGTGCAAGACAAACAAAGTTTTCCTAGGAAATACTTGGAAGGAGGGGTAGGCAATGTCTCAGCTGTGGACCCATCCTTTTGAAACTAGGCCCTGAGGAGAAAGCCATTGTCTGATGATCCCGTTACATAAGGACCAGACCAGGGGCCCAAATTTGATAAAAGAGTGACTTTCAGGTTCAGGGCGGTGCTTTTGTGCGAAGGACTGTTCACCAGCCAAAGCCCTGCTGGAGTCAGGGGTGATTTCTGGAAAGCTTATTAGCATGTGTGGAGGTTCTTTTATTGTTTTTAATATTTTTTTCTCTGTAATGCTTTCACCTTGAGAATATATGCACTAGCCTAGAGAAGAGCTGCCTGGGAACTTGACAGCACCAATTACAGTGTTTAGTTTCTGAAGAGAAGGCAAAGCAGTCCTGCTTAGGCAGTCTGTCTTTACTGGGGAATTCACAGTGTAGCCAGGGAACTGTGCAGGCTAGAAATACCCCAGTCAGGAGGGAGACACATGCAGGTAACCACCCAAGAAAAGTGATGGCTGGGAAGTTGGAAGCCTATGAGAGGGTGCCCTTGCTGCACCATAGAAGGGGAATACAAGGGCAGTTGCCCTGAACTGTGACACAAGGGTTCAGGAGGAGATGGACAGGGAGATTGGAATGAGCAGCTGGGAGAGGAGCGAGATAGGGGACTGGGCCCGTGACGATGGAGGACTGGGACTAGGATGTAGAGCAGAGGTCCACAAACTCGGGGGCACGCAGGACCATTCAGGGAGGAGGGTGCATCTGGGGCCCGGGCCAGCTCTGCTCCAGCCCCACCCCCAGCTGCGGTCCCAGCTCCCATCCCTGCACCTGGCTCCATACCCAGCCTTGGCACAGCTGTACTCCCGGCCCCGCCCCCAGCCTCAGCCCCTGGCCACGGCTCCACTCTTGGCCCCAGACCCATTCCTAGCTGTGGCCCCTTTACCCTTGTCTGCATTCCCCCCCCCCCTGCACCTGAGCATGGCTGCGCTCCTGGCCCCGACACCACCTCCACTCTCGGTCCCAGATCTACACCCAGCTGCAGCACCAGCCTCGGCCCCTTTAGCCTCCCCCGAGCCGCGTCCTCACTCTTAGACCCAGGTTCCAGGGGGCATGGACAGGGGCAAGGAGGGTGCAACCCTCAAAAGTTTAGGGACCACTGACGTGAGGGAGGTTGGCAGTGTGGAATAGGGGCTGTGACTTGTTGCTGAGGTAGGGGCTAGGATGAGGAACAGAGGGGGAACAGATAAAGGGGAATGGCACAAGGACAGGCTGGAAGGTCCAGAAGGCTTTAGGGTGGGCAGGGGTAAAGAGTCTGTGCACTAGAGCGCACACTTCTGTAGCGTCTGAAATGGAAGCCAAGATTCCTGAGTCTTACCATTTCTCTGCCATCAGCAATATGTGAAACCGACTGGCAAAATGTGTCTCTCATTGTATTCTAATGGCTGGTTCAGAGAGCGGATAAAAGCTACTACAGCTATCAGTCATTGTTACATAAAAGAGTGCTGTAATGTGGATCAAAGATTCTAACCCTGTGATGAATGAAGTGGGGTGAAGATGGTTCCACATGATGGAATTTGTCTTTTCAGTTTACTTCTTTAACAACCTAGAAAATTACATTCAAAAATTACTTTTAAAAGAATGTTAAGCTTAACGTTCATGCCTCTCTGAAAGTCACAGACCTTTGTCCTATTTGATTTACTTGAAAAATAAAAATTAATAGTTAACATTTACATAGTACTTTTTATTCATCTCTCTCAAAGCTGTAAGTATCCTTATTCCCATTTTACAGACAGGGAATGTGAGGCACACAGGGGCTAGGTGATTTGCATGACCTCATACTACTAGTCAATAGCAAAGCCCAGCACAGAACCCAGGTTGTGTCATTGGCTCTAAGCAGGGGTTCAATCTATATGAGACTTCTATAGCATAGCCTTGTCTGTACTGTTATTGAAAAATGAGTACTGAGTTTCCTAGTGTAGAAACACCTGTGACTTGTCATGCTCATGCTGAATGACTGGCAATCTGGCAGAATACACAGTATTTTATCTGCTACCAAAATGTGCTTCATGAAACATTCACATGCTGATGGTTTATCAGAGCACTGTAGAAGGCAGAGTACTGGTTCTTCTTCAGGATCACTGATTAATAAAGAATTGATCAGCATCCAGGGGAAAGGAGTCTGTTGTCATTTCATTATGAAGGAGACACTGTAATCAATGGGCAAGTTTCTCTCACCTAAATGGTCTCAATGTTAGACAATTTTTCTGGTATTTCTGTTATTAGAATTAGATTATGAGAGAGACACACATACTATAAAGACAACTAAAATGACAGATCCTTGCCCTGAAGAATTTAGAATCTAGTGTTTGATCTTGTAAGAGTCCAAGTACTTTAAGATAAGGAACCGAGAACCTTAAACTCCCCTGGACCTTCATCAAGTGGGATTCACTCAGCACCTTGAAGGAGCAGGCCCTAAAGTAGATAATTAGACCCAAAATAGAGAATGGCAAAAATTGACAAGGGACGCACTGATGGGCAGGGATGAGAGGAGATACAGGAGGATAATGATTTCATCAGTGAAGGATCAAGAGATATACTTAATATTATCTACACAGCTTGTTAGTTCCTGTATGGATTTTATTTAATTTTTTAGATAAAAGTATTTATTCACTGGATTTAATATATTATTATTTGCATATGAGGAGGTCTGGATTGAAGGTCACGTTGAGCATCATTGCTAGATTTCTTGGACCAATTTATCTGGAATGTAGCCAACATATATTTCAGAAAAACGATCTGATTGAAATACCTCTCAGCGAAGAAGGGAAACATGCTCAATATATGAAGAAATGTATGAAATCCATAAATCAGAAATTAACATTCATATTATACATATATAATGAAAACATAATTTTAATCCATGATAACTATCTTAGTTATTTTAGAATGCACCAAGTATTTATTCAATTCCAACTTTACTAATTCTGGGCTAATCTGTTTATTTGAATTCATCTTTAATGAGTTTATAACCATAGCATCTTTGAAAAAAGCATCTATTGATCTGATTGTTAAATTCAGAGTTATCGATTGTCCCTCAACCAGCTTTCTATCAGCTAAGTATTTTGTTTGGCAAGGACTCAACTTCAAATGAAGGGGATTTACTGGGGTGATAATTTGCTGTATGTGCACCTATAGGGTTGTTAAAATAGACCTAGCTGTGCCATATGCAAGTGTTTCAACTTTCTTAAACAAACAGCTCTACCACTATCCCCAATGCACTTGCAATTACAAAGTAAGCAACCTAAGTAACAGCAATTTCTTATCTAGCATTTAGCTTGGAGCCGAGTCTGGCAAACAGCACAGATTCCTTTTCTAAATCACATCACTTCTGTTCACATGATCATAATGTACTGTAAGTAGCAGTATTAAGCTCTGGGTCAAGCAAGTTACTCTTATTTCAAATTGTCAAGTAAGCTTTGCAACTTTGGACTTCATATGGTACACTCTGCAATTCAGCAAAGTTCAAATACAGCAGCCACAACTTGCAGTTTTTGATCATAAAAAGATCTCCATTCTTGTGACCATTTATTTTAGTATTTGATGAGTGACCACCATTAGTGAAGCGATATTTTTAGCGGATCTACACAGTTGCAAAAGCATTGATAAGTCTCCTCCCCCAGTCAGCTTGCTCACCACTTCCCCCAGGGTCCCTATCTCTAAGCCTTTCCGGTCTGGTTCGACCCTCAGGCAAAATTTTACTCTCAAACCTGCAGAACAGATCTTGGTTTTGAAACACGGTTTTATAGCACTCCCACTAACATACTGCAAGGGTAATTAAAAAGTCAGTATCTGTGAATTGTTACCACAGTTAGTTTTTCTCTGTGATTAGACGGTTTATAGATTCACAGATACCAAGGTCAGAAGGGACCATTGTGATCATCCAGTCTGACCTTCTGTATAGCACAGGCCAGAGAACTTCCCCAAAATAATTTCTGTTTGAATTAGAGTACATTTTTGAAAACATCCAATCTTGATTTAACAATTACCAGTGATAGAGAACCACCACAACCTTGGGCAAATTCTTCCAATGATTAATTACCTTTACTGTAAAAAACTGACACCTTATTTCCAGTCCAAATTTGTCTAGTTTCAACTTCCAACCACTGGATCCTCTTATACCTTTGTGCACTAGATTGACAAGAGCATTATCAAATATTTATTCCCCATGTAGGTATTTATAGACTATAATTCAAGTCACTCTTTAACCTTCTCTTTGTTAAAATACATAGACTGAGCTCCCTGAGTGTCACTATAAGGCACATTTTCCAATCCCTTAATCATTCTCGTGGCTCTTCTGCTATTTATTAGCTTCCTTCTTGAATTATGGATAACAGAATATGAGACAGTATTTCAGCAGCTGTTGCACCAGTGCCAAATACAGAGGTATGAAACCACTCTACTCTTACTCAAGATTCCCCAGTTTATGCATCCAAGGATTGCATTAGCCCTGTCAGCTAGCCAGTTTTTAATCCATTTAATGGGTAACACATTAATTTTGTAATATTCTAGTTTCTTAATCAAAATGTTATGCAGTACTTAGTTGAATGCCTTACAGAAGTCTGTTACATTAATACTATTACCTTCATCAACCAAATACAGGTTACTGTTGGCAAATGCAGTTTTTAGTGGCAGTTATTATAGGGCAGGATTTCAGACTCAAGATCTACAATGTGTATCTGATGAGAATTTTGCCATTTGTGTATTTATAAGTAATATTATTTGCTCAGTTTTACTAATCTTTCATTTTGGAGCTTCAAGGCAGTCACATTTTTCACCTCTGCAGACATTCAATTTAATACAGTAACATACCATCATAGAGGCACCGATGTTGAAATACTCCTCATCAGTGACCAAAAGAAAATATACACTAAAGTTTGTTTTGAGCTAGAATGTTAGAAGGAGCATTATTGTGTACTTCATGCAACTCAACCACTTAATGAGCTTGATTATCAGTGCTGAAACATACAGTCCCAAGGAGTATAGCAAGATAAACTTTGTAAATCTCACTCGTATGGTACGAAATGTCTTCTTAATTTTCAAATGATAAAACAGCTCATTGCCTTTTCAGCATGTCAATAAGATACCAGATATCTCTCTGTGTGGAACAGGCTACTAATTGGGTGAAATGAAAACTCCTCTTGTTCTACTGTTTTGAAAATTATTTTTATACTGATCCACACTCTTCCAATAAAAGTAATAACTGTGTACACATACCAGACTATTTGTTTCACTTGCTGTTTTCACAAAATGCTGCGGGGCAAAATAATAAAGCCAAGCACTTACAGTGGATACAACTGCTTTGGATAGACGTGTTCTGAATACCAAAGATGAGAAGTGCCCTTGGCCATTTGGCCTGTGTGGTATTTATGAGCAACACTTCGTTTTCACCAGCTGAAAACATTTAAAACAAACAACAATGCTAATCATTCTCAAAACACTTGTTGAATTGCAAATATTTTCTCAGAGAATAATGTTTGCTACTTTCTGTTTTGATATGTGTGTTTGAGTCACGTTATTTGTAGCTTTAGAAAGGTATGAAGTTCCTGCATATGATACTAAATGGTAAATCTTGAGTGTTAGTGTCTTAGGACTTTAAAGAATATTTACTATTGTAAATACATATGGCTTTATAGGTTATTTTAGAAAATTATTTAAAATCACTATGGTAATAACTACTCTGCAAGGTCCCCAATGGAGGAAACTGCATCATTCTAGTCAACTTACAGCAGAAGAATTACAATTGCAGTCTCACTGCGAATACATAAACAACATCTTTCTCTGTCAGAACTGGGATACACAAATCCTTGCTTTCTATGAAATTTATCAGGTCATTTTCCCCTCATGCTAATAAATGCTGACCTAGAATCAGCAATTTTGGTATTTACTAGAGACTCAAACTTTATTCATAACTCAACCTAATACCTATGTGGGCAGCACTACAATCATTTTATATAACTATTTCACGTCATATATTTAATTGTCAGTGACATTATACATTTAGCTGGCAAGTCTCTCTTTTTGCATTTAATAAATGTCACACTTTTAAATAAGAAATTGTATTTCAATCTAATGTTTACATTTTGACTGTGCCTAAAATGTCCTTATTGTAGCACACTACATCAATAAATGAACAATTATTTCTCAGTGGCATGTAAAATACATAGTGATGTCAGCAGCATTAAATTCTAGTGCCAAGCACGGAAACAGTTAAACTTAGTTTTACTACAAAATCAATATTATACTAATTTTAATAAAAGGAAAAGATTTACCTTGTTTTTCATTCAGACATGAAGTCATGTGCAAGGTAATTCAATACCCACTGTATAAAATATGAACTATGAAAATGTTTTACAGCTGGTTTTGATCAGCTTCCTTTGTTTAACATTAGGCGCTAACCTCCAGAAGATGCATACAAGCTGCACATCCTACAGGTAATTATATCCAGATGGGATACTCTCCTTGAACATCATGCTTGGTAACATGAAGAATATGGTGTGAAAAAAGCACCTTGGCATAAATTCTGATGTCATCTTGTTTTCGGTGGCATCATAGCTGTTTCCCAACTCACACATACAATTCTGGACAACTTCCAAAAATCTACAGAACAAAAACGCCCTGAACGCAGACAAAGCTTTAAGCTGATTGCTTGGCTGTGGCGGCAACTAAATAGAGAAGTGATACCTTTAATTATTAATTACCTTACTCTGGTGAAATTGTTCACTTTATTTCAGCTTTAAGGTCAAATATTCTGTTACGATTTTAGGCCTGTCCCATTATGGGTCATTATCAAAGTCTTCAAGTGGATACAGTACTGAGTGGGAAGCAAGTGCATACTTTGGGACACCCATGTAGTATGTTCTCATCATCTTGGAACTCACTGTCATATGACATAAAAGAGGCAGCTTCTTCATGAATTTCATATTCTGTGCCAAGTACAGAGTTACAGTAGTCCAGAGTGCAGGTGAAAAATACATAAATCATTTTAGCTAGGTCACCAGAGAGGAATGGGAGAATCCTTCGTTAACTGTAGATGCAAGAAGGCTGTTTTGGTGACTATCCTTGTCTGGATGCCCAGGTCATTCAGCCACTGCCCCGGGGGAGCTCAAGAAACGAGGGAAATACAGCCTGCTCCTCAAACCATGCCCAGCCAACTCCACATACAAAATTACACAACCAATAAGAAGAGGCACCCTTCCTTCCCTCTCTTTGTCATCGGCTCTCGTGTAGAGTGCAAGGACAATGGGACAAAAAAAATGCCCCTTGAGTCCATCTACCCTCATGCAGGATCAGTGAAAATCTGGCCCCTAGACTATAATCTGTTCAGGACAGACACTGCCCACGTGTTTGCCTATAAAGAAGCTAGCACACATCACTATACAGTAGAACAGGGGTGGCCAACCTATGTGGCTCCAGAGCCACATGCTGCTCTTCAGAAGTTAATATGCGGCTCCTTCTATAGGCACCGACTCCAGGGCTGGAGCTACAGACGCCAACTTTCCAATGTGCCGGGGGGGGGGGGGGAGTGGGGAGTGCTCACTGCTCAACCCCTGGCTCTGCCACAGGCCCTGCCCCCACTCCACCCCTTTTCACCCCCTCCCCGAGCCTGCCATGCCCTCTCTCCTCCCCCCAAAGAGCCTCCTGCATGCCACAGCTCATTGGAAGGTGCAGGGAGGGAAGGGGAGGCGCTGATCAGCTGGGCTGCTGGTGGGCAGGAGGCGCTGGGAGCTGATGCGGGTGCTGCTGACGTATTACTGTGGCTCTTTGGAAATGTGCATTGGTAAATTCTGGCTCCTTCTCAGGCTCAGGTTGGCCACCCCTGCAGTAGAATCTCAGAGTTACGAAAAGCTCAGGAATGGAGGTTGTTCGCAACTCTGAATAAAAGGTTAGGGTTGTTCTTTCAAAAGTTTACAACTGAACATTGACTTAATACAGTTTTGAAACTTTGCTATGCAGAAGAAAAAAGCTGCTTTTAACCATCTTAATTTAAATGAGACAAGCACAAAAAGTTTCCCTACCTTGTCAATTTTTTTTAAAACTTTCCCTTTTTTTAAAGTCGTTTACATTAACAAAATACTGTGCTGTATTTGCCTTTTTTTTTTGTCTCTGCTGCTTCTGCCTGATTACATACTTCCGATTCCAAATTAGGTGTGTGGCTGACCAGTCTGTTCATAACGCTGAGGTTCTACTGCATATATAATTAAATAAGGAAAGATGCAGAGGAGTGCATGACTCAGGGCCTTCAGTAAAGATGGCCACTATTTCGCTACGGGTGGTGGAAGTGTTCCATCCCTTGTAAAGATGTCTGCCATGTCCCATTGCTTCTAACAGGATTTCAGCCTGAGGCTGCTGTCAGGGAAGATAGTCACAAGTGCAGTAGTGCGTTGCCATTTCAAAGTCAAATTGCCCTTTGTAAAGATGGCGGCTATTTCCCATTTATACCTCCTACACTGACTGTAATAAAAACGATGGAAATTTTATAAACAAAAACTATTTTTAAAAAAGGATTAAGGTAGATTGAGTGACATCTTTATCATACAATACCAGCTGCACTGAAGCCACAGGCTGCCATCAGGGAAGATGGCCACTATTTCACTAACACCAGCACACCTGATCTCTCAAGCTCAAAACTTGCCAATGTGTGACACAAGCAATAAAAGGCATATGACGAAAGGTAAAAACATGGAACAGTTGTGTTTTGCTGCATGTCTTGCTATACCTTAGATTTCATAATAATTTCTAACTATAAAACCAGCTGAACTATAAAAACTGTGTATTAAACCATTTTTTTTTAAATGGAGAAACAAGTTCCATCATGTCCACGCACAAGGGCTCACCCACTGGGATTGCCAGCAAGTCTTGTAAGTGAATCCTGGATCTTCAGCACTGCTGCATAGTCCTTGAGCAAAAGAAGCAACGTGTTTTTGGACCAGCCGTAAGAGGGGGTCATGCCATACTTTGTAAGGGGAGTTACAATAATAGTTATTCAATAATGACAGCAGTGACATGCTCAGGAATATTACAAACATTGCAAGTAAGAGATGAGATTTGACTTTCCAACTCAATGCACTCTCCCATAGGCCAAAGGATATTTGATAGGGAGCTCTCTCGGTCATGAACTCCAGCACAGTCAAAAGAAGCATGTCCTGCTCTGCCAAATAAGCATGTGAAGTGGCTTGTGATACTCAGAATCCACAGTGTTCCCCACCCAGACTAGGCAGGTTGTGATCCTGAGACACAGGCATTGGTCAGAAAGACAAGCTAAAAAGTCACAGGGCAGATATCTGGCACAAGGATGCCCTGGTAAATTAAAACGTGGGTGCAAAGAAGCATGCTTGCCAGAGGGAGGGGAGGTATAACTAAATAGCAGAGACTGGAGCAGGCCATACCTCTTGCCAGAGGGCTAAATAAAGCGGTATGAAGTGATTGAGTCAGGCAACGTCATAGGGACTGGGGAAGGGGGAATGGATCAGTGTTCGTATCACGTCCCCCGTCAGTACCCAGCCCACCCCAGGGAAGCTAATGACCAACCCACGGACCAAATTCAGTGATGAATCCTGGTCAGGTGCCATCTGCGGCACGTTGCACATATGCTAAGGAGCTAAGGACCTGGAAAGAATATAGTGCGAGGAACTAAAACAACTGCAGCAGAGTTAATTTCATAGCTGGACATCCAAATCAAGCAGAAGTGCAGCAACCTGCTAGTGGGAACCATACAGGAACTTCAGTATGTGTGCAGAAATGCAATGGACAAGGGCACTCGACAAGACTCATAATGGACCATAAACAAGTTATCCACTTTGTTTGAACAGTGCCATTAAATGTTATTGGGACCCACCAGGTGGTACAGTCAATATAACCTAGCTACTAATGCACTTTCAATGTTTGCCTTTCAGTTATTGCACATTTCTGAGCATCAGAAGAGATTTTGTATATCACACTTCAGCAACTCCTTTGGTTAACGACACTTATACTTCCTGCACTGCTTGTAATAAGAACTATGGAATTTTATAAACAAAAACTATTTTTAAAAAAGGATTAAGGAAGATTGAGTGACATCTTTACCACACGATATCTTAAAAACAAGAAAATGGCACGTTATGGGCCATCTCTCAAACTGATGCCCACATAGCAAGTTTCCACTGAAAATAAACTACATCTTCATGCAGAAACTCCTACTGACTCCAACAGATAACAAAACACACTGTATACAATACATTAATCTCCCACACAGTATGAAACAAAACCTTAATTTCAACCTCACACTTCATCCAGAAACACAACACATACTACTTGTGCACATGCATTAATACTGCATACTTGCTAAATTCATTGCTGAAGGCTGTAACTGCTCACAAGACAGGTAGATGGACCTGCAATGAAGGCCTATGGCGTGAAACTGCAAATGGACCTAGAATCTCTCAGAGTAACGGCCCATTCCCGGTCTCACATATACATACACAAGTGTCTTCGTATATGTGTCTTCATAAATGATCTGGAGGATGGTGTGGATTGCACTCTCAGCAAATTTGCGGATGATACTAAACTGGGAGGAGTGGTAGATACGTTGGAGGGCAGAGATAGGATACAGAGGGACCTAGACAAATTGGAGGATTGGGCCAAAAGAAACCTGATGAGGTTCAATAAGGATAAGTGCAGGGTCCTGCACTTAGGACGGAAGAACCCAATGCACCGCTACAGACTAGGGACCGAATGGCTAGGCAGCAGTTCTGCAGAAAAGGACCTGGGGTCACAGTGGACGAGAAGCTGGATATGAGTCAGCAGTGTGCCCTTGTTGCCAAGAAGGCCAATGGCATTTTGGGATGTATAAGTAGGGGCATAGCCAGCAGATCGAGGGACGTGATCGTTCCCCTCTATTCGACATTGGTGAGGCCTCATCTGGAGTACTGTGTCTAGTTTTGGGCCCCACACTACAAGAAGGATGTGGATAAATTGGAGAGAGTCCAGCGAAGGGCAACAAAAATGATTAGGGGTCTGGAACACATGACGTATGAGGAGAGGCTGAGGGAACTGGGATTGTTTAGTCTGCAGAAGAGAAGAATGAGGGGGGATTTGATAGCTGCTTTCAACTACCTGAGAGGTGGTTCCAGAGAGGATGGTTCTAGACTATTCTCAGTGGTAGAAGAGGACAGGACAAGGAGTAATGGTCTCAAGTTGCAGTGGGGGAGGTTTAGGTTGGATATTAGGAAAAACTTTTTCACTAGGAGGGTGGTGAAACACTGGAATGCGTTACCTAGGGAGGTGGTAGAATCTCCTTCCTTGGAAGTTTTTAAGGTCAGGCTTGACAAAGCCTTGGCTGGGATGATTTGATTGGGGATTGGTCCTGCTTTGAGCAGGGGGTTGGACTAGATGACCTCCTGAGGTCCCTTCCAACCCTGATATTCTATGATTCTATGTGTGTGTGTGGGAAGTGTACACAAACACAGATACATACAAAGTCTGCAATAGGTCTGGACCAACTTATGGTCTATCAGGTAAATAAGTACTTTAAAAAAATTAGAATTCATTATATTCTTGCTATAAACGGGAACAGCTCCAATAGTGTTCAACATTTTGTGAGTTTTTCAGCTATTTTCTTTATATTCAAAGAAAAAAGTTTTGAAAAATTAGTTTGAGTTCCTGAACTTTATGCAATTATATTAACTATCATTTTGTGTTAAATATATATATCAAAATTTTAACTATAGGCTAATTACAGGGAACTGTAAGTCAGATATACAATGTTTAACTGGAGTCTAAATTTTGAAATCACAGTGTTTGAAGTTGTTTCAAAATTATGCATTAGTTGAATCAATCCTAATGTTAATATAATATAGATGCCATCACCATATGCAGCGCCTCTCAGACAAAGATCCCAAAGGACTTTATAAACGACATACATAAATATTGGAGAAATATCAAAAAGAACACACAAAGAAATCAAGTTCTAAACATTAAGCTGAAACAATGTTAAGGGTGTGCGTTAAACCCATGAAAGGAAGGAAATTCACAGTTTATGCTGAAACTCCAGCCTTCGCACAAGGAGAAAAGAAGACAGACTTGGGCAAACTATACAAATCAAGACCACAGTGGATTTCCAGTTTTAACTCTGAATTGTGACAGATTAGAGGATCCTTTGTTTCATAATTTTTCCATACAGCTGCAAGGTAGAGATGGACAGTATGGAATATATTCAACCTGCTTAGGTACATTGGATAATAAGGTCTGCCATCTCAAACTAGGTGCCTATTAAAAAAAAATTCTTGAAAGCAACAGTTCTAGAAGTCACATCATTATGTTTAGCCGTGTTGCCTTTCACAATGAAATACTCCTTGAAGTGCCAGTTTTTGGGGGGAGTACTTTCTACAGCGACTTCCTATTATGACACCTGTATCAACCAAAGTGTGCTGTATGATTGTTCTAAAACAGTTTATGGCACATAATACCAACCTTTGGGTAGGCACATACCCTCTTTCTTTGTCAGTACCTTAACTTTTCCAAAGAAGGGCCCTGATTCAGGAATGTAATTAAACACATACTTAAGAGCTTTCCTGAACTGGGACATAGGCTGGGTTATCTATACTGCAGAATAATCAAGATAAAAATATCCCATTGCTGAAGTGACATAATGAATTTGTATTACCATTGATGTGCAATCAATAAAATATGTTTTGATAAAAAATAAAATATTCCAAATGGAATTTAACCAACAAGTCATTATCTGTATTCTGACTTCTTGTATTCTTACAAAATGTAAGGCTCTCTGTATTATTTTGGGATGGAAAAATTGTAGTAGATTGAGTCCATCCCCCTGGCATGGCACATTATAGGGCCCTTTTCTTCCCAATAAATACACACACTCCATTTATAGATGGGGACATATATAATCACATATATTCCCTCAAGATTTCAAGAACTTTTAAAACTATGCAGAGAATACAAGCATACTAAACAAATAAATGATATACACTTTTAAAATATTTTACATATATTGCTCTCCACAAATCCTGAGAAACCTCTGACCTATTGTTTGTACTGTGATGTTTTAATTAGTTAAATCACTCAGAGTTCTACCTTAAAAAGTAGCTTTGTGAAACTGCAGTAGTTGCAGAATATTTTACTCCTGGGCTTGATAAAACACTAAACCAGAAACTGCTTTAAAATAACTGCCTGCCACAGGAGTTTTAGCCAACTTTTGCACCTGGTGCTGAGAGAAAAAGCCAAGTGAACTTTCACTCACTTGTTGCATGTCAGCTTCAATGTGATGTCTTTCTTCTGTTGTGTTTGGGTTTCTAACTGGAAGAGACAACTAAGCTAAACTAGCAGCCAATCAATTCATAAATTCTAAGAATGCAATAAAATTTGATACCAATAAATCTTTTCTTTTAACAGCCAGAAGAGATTAACAAAGTTATTTGAAATTTTATCCTCCTCTGTTCTTTCAATAGGACGATCACCTGACAATCCAGTTGAACCAACTGGCAAAATTAAAAGGGACACAATTAAGCTTATATATACATAGGAACAGGATACACATTTATGCATATCCCTAATAGGTCCTCCACCATTTATTACTCCTGGTGTATTTTTTCTTCCTCTCACTATAAAAGTTATTACACCTTTGGATTGTCAAATAAAAACCCAAATGGCTGAGACACAGGCCATCAATATTAAAAGGCTTTGCACTGTTTCCCTGTCAACTACAGCTGGTCAACTGTTTTCGGCTCTGCTGCAAACTCCTTGTGTGACCCTGGGAAAATTTACTACTACTTCTCTGTGCCTCAGCTTCCCTATCTGTAAAATGACCCAGATTTTTTTTTAAATTGGGATGCTGGTGGTATAATGTTTACACTGGTAAGAATTTGTAACTGTAACAGAAGTAGGTTTTCATGGATGAAATGAGGGACACAAAATTATATAAGGACACATTCCATAATTAAAATTAAGAAAAAATATACTTATTGGACATATATCAAGATGGTTGCTAGCAGCTGGGTGGCTAACTTGACATTGTATGCAAAAATGTGTGTTTTAACATCAGTCCCTATATCATTATCAAGCAGTTTTCTTCTAATAATTTAATCTCCAAAATATTGTACATTTATTTATATATGGATATGTATATCCACATATAAATCCACCATGTGACATTTATCACATGATTCTTCATTTTATCATGCATCTTTTGATTTTAAATACTCAATCTCCCTTTTCCAGTCAACCTCTTATTCTAATTCCTGGTGACTTCAATTTCCATATAAATGTCTCAATTGACTCAGTAGCTTCCTGCCTCCTGGCTCTCACCTCTGACCATCATCTAACTTCTTTCAACACAATAAACTTACCCACTGCTAGTCCCTTCTCCATCCAGGTCTTCTGCAACCTCCAGTCCACCAGCATCCACAACTTCTCTGCCAAATCTCAGCATCCTCCTTCCAGCTCTCTCATTACTCATTTTAGCAGATATACTTGTTTATTCCCTCCACTCCACTTTACTCACTCATTCATTCACCCTTAATTCCCATGCCCCTCTCTTTCACGAAAATGTGCACCCCACTAACACAACTTTGGAGCAGACTCAGCCTCCACTTCCACCACTCCTGTTCTCATGCTGCTGAACACGTCTGGAAAAATATCAGGGGGTAGAGTGTTAGTCTGTATCCACAAAAGCAACAAGGAGTCCGGTGGCACCTTAGAGACTAACAGATTTATTTGGGCATAAAAGAAGTGGTTTTTTACCCCCAAAAGCTTATGCCCAAATAAATCTGTTAGTCTTTAAGGTGCCACCAGACTTCTGGAAAAATTCTCATGACCTCCCTCCCTCCACTGCAAGTTTGTTCTCTCCTCCTTCAATTCTGCCATCTCCCTGGCCAAACAAAACTTTATTGAATTCGATTCCCAACGTTCCTGTTGCTTATCTGCAATCTTTGACGCCTTCATTATCCCGTCTCCCTTTCACTCTCTCTGCACAGGATTTTATGTCTTCAAAGATAAAAAGTACAAAATTCACAAAAGCTTTCCCCCAGTTTTCCCGTCTCAACACTATCACCTGTCACTGACCCTGAGGTCTCTAGCCTTCACCTCTAACCCTATCTGACTCAGTTTTTCCATTCTTTCTTACCTACTTACCTCTCAACATTTCATTGACCTCTGGCTCCTTCCTCTCACAATATAAGGATACCCCAAATCTCCCCCTCCTCAAAAAACATCTTTCAACCCTACCTGCCTTTCCAAATATCTCCCTTCGCCTCCAAATGCATCGAACATGAAGTCTTCCAAATGATGCACTGAGATCATTTCCTCGAATTTCATCTTGGATGTACTCCAACCTGGCTTTTGACAACTCCATTCCACTAAAACTGTTCACCGCAGCGTCCATAATGATTTGTTTGTGGTCAAATCTCTGGGCCTCTACTCCAATCTCATCCTCTTCAATCTCTGCTGCTTTTGACAGTCAGTCATCCTCTCCTTCTTGACATCATATCCTCACTTCTGAGATACTGTTCACTCCTGGTTGTCTTTCTACTTCTCTGACCATTCCTTCAGTGTCTCTTTTGGTCAGTCCTCCGCCTCCTCTGCCTTACCGTCTGTGGTGCTATCCTTCACCCTTTGCTTTTCATACATTACACTGTCTCTCTGTGGGAGATCTCTTCAGCTCACATGGTAGTTATGGTCTCTACGAAAACATGCAAATCTATTTCTCCACCATTTACTTGTCTTCTTCCATTCTGTCCCATATCTTAGCCTTCCTCTATTAACTCTACTCTTGGATGTCCTGTAATCATTTAAAACTTAACATGGCCAAAATAGAACTCGCTATTGCTCCTCCCAAACCTTCTCCACTTCCCTCTTTGTCTATTATGGTTAACACCATCATCCTCTATATTGCCCAGGTCCAGGCTAAAGTTACTTTTTGTATCCTCTATCCCCCTTGTCCCACACATCCAGGCTGTGTCCAAACCCTGCTGCTTCTTCCTTCTCAATATCTCCATCATCCGTTCTTTTCTCTTCATCCACATCGCCAAATCTCTTCATTACATATTCTGACTCAAAAACTGCAACATCCTCTTCTTTGGACTGTGAAACACACACATTCCTCAACTTCAATCCATACAAAATGTATCCACTAAACTCAACTTCCTTGATTGTTCTGACCATGCCAGTCCCTTCTTTGAATCCCTCAACTGATTGCGAGTCTGCTATTGCATCAGATTTAAGCTCTTTGTCACCACCTTCAAAGCACTACATAACTCTGCCCCTCTGGACTTTCCTCCCTTGTCAAGTTTCATGTTGCACTCGATCCCCTTCATTCTGCCAATGTTTTCAGCCTTGTCTACCCATGTGTCAGCTTCTCATACAATCACTGCTTTGCCTTCTTACAGACAACCTCCTTTGCATGGTACAACCTCCCTTACCTCATCCAGCAGCTCCTAGGCATCCCATCAATAGCTATGTAACTCCCCAAAATCCACTTCTGCCACACTGCTCTCAGTGATTTTAATTAATTTATATATAGTTTGGATACAAGTTGCCTGTTCTTGTTCCCCTTCTCCTAATTACCATCAACTTGTCTGCCTTTACGCTGTAAGCTCCTCAAGCGGCGACCATCCTTCTTACATACTTTGACAAAATATCCAGAACCACAAATAAACGAACTTTGAGCAGCTCACCGGCACTTTACCCACTAATCCATTTTCACTGTGACTACTTTCAACATTCTTAACTTCTAAGCAGTTTCAAATAGCTGCCATTTTATTTTTCAAAACAACTTGTCTAAGACATTTTTCTTTCTGTCTCCCACAAATGCAGAATCTCATATAACTAACTGAAATGCATACATTCAATTCCCCACTATCACACTCAGTCACACAACTTGAAGTCGGACCTCAGCTAGGTCAAGATAAACTGTCTATAAAGAAACATGCAGTAAACTGTGATTTGCAGATAAAGAAGTCAGAGTTTAGGGTGAGAGAAAAAGGAAGGTTTCAGAGTGGTAGCTGTGTTAGTCTGCACAAAAGGAAACAAGAAGTACTTGTGGCACCTTAGAGACTAACAAATTTATTTGAGCATAAGCTTTCGTGGGCTAAAACCCACTTCATCAGATGCATGCAATGGAAAATACAGTAGGAAGATATATATACACAGAGAAGATAAAAAAATGGGTGTTGCCATACACACTATAACAAGAGTGATCAATTAAGGTGAGCTATTATCAGCAGGAGAAAAAAAAGGAAGATGTACCATGTGTGACAGAGTCAGATCAGAAGGATATAAGAGAGTGGTGGAAGGCAGGTATATCAGCCTCTCGATGAGCAGGCCCCGTTCCCTGGCTAGCCAAACAAAGGCTACTCCAGGCTGATCAAGACACCTAACACCAGTTAACCAGTTAAGGTCATTAGGCTAATGGAGAGAAGTGGAATCAATCAAGGTCTTACTCAGACTGCTTAAAAGCTCTCCTTTCCCGTTCCCTCAAGAGAGCTCAGGTGAAAGGAGCTGGAGGAGGAAGCATTGCTGTATCCTGAGGTAAGGGTAAAGCTAGGAAGAGGGGACCACGGGGGAAGTAGCCCAGGGAATCAAAGCAGCATCTAGAGATGGAGGGAAAGCCACCAACAGCTGCTACCATTAGGGTCCCTGGGCTGGAACCCGGAGTAGAGGGCGGGCCCTGGTTCCTCCCCCCCATACCTACAGAGATCCCCTTGAGAGGGGAAGCAAGACTCGGTCCCTTCAGGAGGGCCAACTGCACCTACTGAGCACTACGGAGCAACAAAGGCTGTGGGGTATTTCCCCTTTCCATCTCCCATACTAGCCTGTGATGAAAGTAACTCAATACGCTGTGACTCTTACCACTACACTGTGAGAGGAAGGTCAGATTGGGGCCTTAGTGAGTTTCTGAGGCCCCTGGATCTGCCAGGAAGCACAGGACCCACAATTACAGGCTCGAAACTTTGTCACACATGGCTGATTATGTTCTGGAACTGAAAGGGAGTCTGTTGTGGAGAACAGCCATCTGTGGGTATATATGGGTGATAAGATATATCAGCTGAGACTGGCACATGGTTGTGAATGTGGGTGTAATTGGTGTATTCCTGGAAATTTAGTGATTTGTGTTGATAGAAAATAAATTAGGCAAGATTAACTGTAAATTATGTACTTTTTAATCTGGGGGATTTTCTCGGTAACAAACAAGTATCTATCAATGTAGATAGTCACATTTGTAACTGTTATCCCTGTAGGTTCCTGCATTGCCCCCTTCCTACAGCCCAGCTCACCCAGACTGCATGGATTGCCCCCACCTCCTCTGAATAGTCTGATACTGCACCCGTATCTTCCAGTCCCCTATTTAACCCCCCTTTTAAAGAATGATAAATACCAACATTTTAAAAATGAAGTAGGAAAGAGTCTAGAGTGAGAAGGGACTGAGCAGGGGGAAGTCCCTAGGGGTAGGGGTGGAATATGAGGTCATTGGAGAAGTATATCTTCAATTGGAGGGCTGGAGGTTGGAGAAATGAATCCTGAAAGTAGCACCTCTCTGATGAGCTTCCAAACTTTGACCAAACGGAGGGTATGTCTGGCCCCATTTTTCCCCTCTGAGGTCTGTGGGTTCTGGGGGAGGATGGGTTATAAAGTGGGGAGCCTGGATGGGGTGAGAAGCAGAGGGGTCCCAGGAAAGAGACTTATCTGTGTAGCAAAACACTGAAGCTTCAAGGGTTTCCCACAGAACTGCTGCCTGGTTTGCTGCGAAGCCAAGGCAGTAGTGCTGTGGGAAGGGCTGAAACACCAATGCCTTTGTGCAGAAACTCCACTCCTTTGGTGCACCTGGCTACAGCACGGTGAAGAGCCAAGGGGAGGTAGATCAAATCAAGGATTTAAGACTTTAATAACAAAAACAAAATGCGCCTTTACCTACAGCTGGAAAATGCTATATGAACAAAACAGATTACCATGCTGTGCAAAAACCAAATTCTTTTCTGATATAAGCTTACAGTCTGTTCAAATATCACGTACAAAAATAGATAACATTTTCTATGGACCTGCACATTTTTTGCTTATTTTTCATCCTTCTGTAAAACGTAGCAGTCCCCAAAATCAGTGATATTTTAAGATAAACCCATATGGAATTCCTAAAGTAACATTACCTTATAATTAATAGTTTATTAATACTAAGTGACCCTCAGTGAACGTATGGGAAGGGGATAGTGTAAACTACAGACTTTTCTATATCAAATTACCATCCTTGTCAGAAACTATAAGCAATTCACAGTCTGAGTGTTATCTTATTTCTGCCCCTCTTTTAAGCAAAAGTTGTTTTGTGCTGGATTTTTTAACTTAGTTATCTTCTGTCTTCTCAAGGGCTGTGCTAACATCAATAGTCTCATCGGGTGGGACTAGTGACTTGAAGATAAAGGAATCACAAATAAAAAGCATGAGATTTTCCACACAATGAAACACTGACATATCTAAGACTTCGTTGGGTTTTTTGTCGTGGGCACAAATTAGTTATATTTGCCAAAACCAAGCAATTTCAATATTTAGAAAACATACATTATGATAGTTTTGAGAGGTACAGTACTTTAGCAATATTTTCCAATAGTGCTGTTAAAGTAAGATTTTGCAAACTATGGTACTGTGTGTGTCTGAAAATATTGGGGTTTTTTTTTGAGAAGGGAGGAAATGACAAAGGTGTATAATCTTACTCTTTCCAGCTATTTATTAGCAATAAAGTGTAATATTAGAAAACTCAAGAACAGTGAACACTAGGTGTCAGTGTAAGAAATGGAAAAATATTAAAAAAACTGTTGTTTTCAATCAGGTGGATTAGCTAAGAAACCAGAACCAGCTGTGACCACATTTACTTGTAACTGCATAATACTGTTAACAAGCCAATCTTCCTAAAAAAATTATTCCAAAACCATCAGGTTTATTTGAAATCAGATAAAATGGCTGTGAGAAACGACAATGAGTTCACTCTATAAAATACACAAAGATGACCTTAAAACTTTGTAAGTACATTTAAATACCTTGCAATATTACGTCTTAATCCGATCAGTGATGGATATCCATAAATTAGTTCAAGTCATCCATGATTGCACAATTAAGAAACAACAACACAGTAGAAGATAGTTACAAAACCTGAAGGTGTGTGGACAAAAGCAGAAGGAAGACTGTATGTTACCATCTATCCATCACTGACAGTCAATGTGTTTGTGTTATTCTTGGAAATACAGCATACAAGAAGGGTACAAATCTTAAAGTGCCTACTCACTTACATGCTTTCAAAAATTTTACCTGAAGTTGCCAACTCAGATACCCTAATCAGATGGTATTTTGATGTCAGTCTCAAAAAAGTTGAGGCGTATAGTACCTATGAGAATGATAATCAAATGGAATTGTAGTTATATTTGAACACAGAAGATGGATTGTGATTGCTCCCAGCTAAAGGAGGGTTTTTGATTCCAAGCAATTTTAAAATAATAAAGCAGTCAGGAACATGGGATTTGCTCTATCACATCACTCCACTGATCCATCTAGTCTGGTATCCTGACTCTGGTAGTGGCAAGTCAACAATTTCAAAAGATGATAAAAATTCGCCCAAGAGCATATGTATATAGACAGAGGAAGAAATTGATCCTGAACCCCCAAGATTATTGCTTAAACTCCTGAATCTTGAGATTTTATCATCTTTTACAGCTATTACAAATTAGTGATCATAAAATTATACATCTCCTTTTCAACCACAGCCAAAGTTAAATAAAAAAGTAAAGTAAAATTTTTGATGTCAGTATTTTTAAATTACAGCAAAAATGAGCTGGACAAGAATTTATGAATTAATAACACTAGTTTTAAATAAAGGACCCTATAAAGTAGAACCACATGCAAAAGGTTGATTTAGTTTAGTCATATGTGTAACATATATATTACATGTAATATATGCAGTGTTGTTGTTGCTGTGTCAGACCCAGGATTTTAGAGAGAAGATGGGTGAGGTAATTTTGCCACCAGGCATGTCACCTCCCTATATACCAACATATCTCAACAGAAGTTGATATTACCTCACCCATAATATAACAATATAGGTAACATCATAACATATAGATTACTCCCTATCTCATATGCATCATATTTTCAAAGGCAGTCTCCTAGTATTCCACAACACTCCAGGAAAATTCACAGCTTCCAAGGCCAAAAGAGACCATTGTGATCACCTAGTCTTACCTCCTTTATAACACAGGCTACAAAACTTCTCCCAAATAATTCATAGAGCAGGAGTGGTCAAACTACAGCCTGCCAGCCATTTTAATCCGGCCTTTGAGCTCCCGCTGGGGAGTGGGGTCTGGGGCTTGCCCCCCTCTGACGCTCCAGCCGGACAGCAGGGTGAGGGGCTGTTCCGCAGGGCTCCCAGAAGCAGCAGCATGTTCTCCCTCCAGCTCCTATGCGTAGGGGCAGCAAAGGGCCTCCGCTCCACATGCCGCCCCGGCAGCTCCCATTGCCCGGGAACTGCAGCCAATGGGAGCTGCAGGGGCAGCACCTGCGAATGGGGCAGCCCACAGCAGAGCCGCCCGGCCGTGCCTCTGTGTAGGAGCCAGAGGGGGGACATGCCGCTGCTTCTGGGAGCTGCTTGAGGTATGCACTGCCCCAAGCCTCCACCCCCCCCGCTCCCCAACCCTGATCCCCCTCCCACCCTCTGAACCCCTCAGTCCCAGCCTGGAGCACCCTCTTGCACCCCAAATCCTCATCCCCAGCCCCAGCTGGAGCCCGCACCCCAGCCCTGGTGCCCCAACCCCCTGCTCCAGCCCTGATTCCTCTCCCACCTTCCAAACCCCTCGGTCCCAGCCTAGAGCACCCTCCTACACCCCGGAATCCACACCCCTAGCAGGAGCCCTCACCCCCCACCCTGACCTCCACCCCCCAACCCGGAGCCCCCTCCCATACCCTGAACTCATTTCTGGCCCCACCCTGGAGCCCACACCCCCAGCCAGAGCCCTCACTCCAAACCCGATTTTGTGAGCATTCATGTCCCGCCATACGATTTCTATACCCAGATGTGGCCCTCGGGCCAAAAAGTTTGCCTGCCCTTGTCCTAGAGCATATCTTTTAAAAAGAACATCCAATCCTGACAGTGTAGCCTCCCTGTCAGGAAATCAAACCCTGGTCTCCCACATGACAAAGAGATTCTCATCACTATACTGACGAGGAAGGAGCTAATAATGAGGAAGGAGTGGATTATTAGTATGAAATAATTAATTGTATCAATATAATTCATCAAAGCAATCTGAATACTAAGCAACTGAATCTCACAGTTGATCATAATTTATCCAAGATTTAATAACTATTAGTCTACTTTACAACTACCAAAGTATATATTAAAAATCAAATAAAAGGTGTTTCAACAATATTTATATTTATAAAATCCAAGCAGGGCTCCATTAAATCCTCAAGGTGCTTAAGCACATGTGTAGCTTTACTGACTTAAGCACATGGGTAGCTTTACAGGTCCCACTGACTTCTTTGTTTGAAGTTACATACATACTACTCTATTCCTTTGTTAAACTGCAGCCTAAGCACATTAAAAGAACATTGACGGTTGCAAAGCCAAGCAGTTAGGAAATTCCAGAAAGAAGGCTGCCTGTGCAACTCTAATTCAGCCTCTTTGTGGGTATGCATGATGAGTCTTTTATGACACATTTTTCTCCAGGACCTCCCCATCTCATACAATGCACAGGATGGATGGGTGCTCACTTAATGAACATCTATTAAATATTTTGATTTCTCCTCATTGTTCAATGTGTGGCCCCACACCTCCTTTATTGCACACTATTCAAACCCTGCACTGAAAATAGAATTATTAATTTCCTTCTCGGCTTTTGTAGGACACTCATCACTACAGAGTCTGAGTGCTTCTCAAACATTAGTTAATTTACTTCAAAACACCCCTGTGAAATAAGGGGCTGCTATTATCCCCATTGCACAGACAGGGAGCAAGATACAGAGAGATCAAGGTAAAAAAAAACTTCCACAAATTTTGAGTCCAAATAAATTTGACACCTTGATTAGTTCAGAGTACTTAGCATTATATAGCACTTCATATGTTCAAAGCACAGCTCCTACTGATTTCAGCTAGAGCTGTAAGTGCTCGGTATTTCTGCAAATCAGACTTCAGCACTTCTCTTCCTGCAGTCCTCTGCCTCATTCACTGCACCTTGTATCTTCTATAACAAATGAAGCAAGGGTCCTACAGACAACAGCCTCTCTCATTACACAGCCCTGACTTGTCTCCAGAGCAGGTCCATCCTGTCCACTAAATGAGACAAAGGATATCAATGAAGCACACGATAAATGGATTATGAACTGGCTTGCTGGCAGATCTAAAAATGTAGCTGTCAATGGGGAATCATCATTGAATGAGTGTGTTTCTAGCAGGGTTACACAGGGATTGGTACTAGGTCCGACACTATTCAATATTTTCATCAATGATCTGGAAGTAAATATAAAATCATTAGTAATAAAATTTGTGGATAGCACAAAGATTGACAGAATGGTAAAAAAATTAGGACAGGGCACTCAGAGCATCTGGATTGCTTGGTAAACTGGGCCCATTCAAACAAAATGTGTTTTAATACAGGCAAATGCTAAGTTACACTTCTAGGAACAAGGAATGCAGGACACAGCTACTGAATAGGTCACTGTATCCTGGAAAGCAGTGACTTTGAAAAGGATTAGCGGTGGTAGTGGACAAGCAACTCAACATGATCTCCCCGTGCAGTGCTGTGACAACAAAGGGCAAATGCAATCCTTTGAGATATAAACAGAGTAGAGAGTAGGAGCAACGAGATGAATTTACCTCTGTATATTGTATTGCTGGGACCCATATTGAAATACTGTGTACAGTGCTGGTGTCCACATTTTTAAAAGGACGTTGAAAAATTGGAGAGGGTGCAGAAAACGGCCACAAATTATTAGAGTCCTGTAAACAAAAATGCTTAACAGTGAGCAAAAAAGAGCTCAATCTGTTTAGTTTATCAAAAAGAAGACTGGCAGGTGACTTGGGTTGCAGCATATATAGGGAGAAAACACTGGGTACTCAAGGGCTCTTTAATCTAGCAGAGAAAGGCACAATAAGAACCAATGGCTGAAGCTTGAGCCAGACAAATTCAAATGAGAAATATGCACAAATTTGTAACAGTTAGGGCGATTAACCATTGGAATAAATTTCCAAGAGAAGTGGTAGATTCTCCACCTCTTGTCTTCAAATCAGGACTAGATGCTCTTCTGGCAGATACGCTTCAGCCAGTCCCAAGTTATCGGGTTCAATACAGGGGTAACTGGGTGAAATTTAATGGCTTATTATATACAGGAGGTCAGACAAGATGATCTAATAATCCCTTCTTGCCTTAAACTTTATGAATCTAGGATACAATGCAAAAAAAGGGGGGAAAACAAATTCTTAATTACAGCTAGCCTAGCTGCAGAAATCCATATAGTAATTAAGCAGCAGAAGTCTTAAGTGTCAGGATACCCTCTACTAGGGCTTAGTTGTCATGGGAGTAATACCTGGCCTCCAGGAGGACAAGGAGAGGGCTGAAGCTATTCTGGTTAATCTTCTGTAAACTGGGTACCTTCCTTCAGTCTAGGAAAAACATCCTGCTTTTATAACATTTCTGCTTACTTATAACCATTGACAAACTGATTTTCAAATTTTTGAAACAAAAGAAGTACCAGGAAATACTCCAAAACCTTGTTGGAACACCAAGGTAGAGAGACCACAGCAAGTTATTTCAACAAAGTTGTAATTTCCTTAAGTAAAGAAAAAATTGAACAGCTTTATCGCTAGTAGTGCAAGTAACACAAAACAAATGATGACATCTTATTAAAGTGCACTCCTAGCAATTAAAGATATATGTGATTGATTATCAGACAATCATGACTGCTTTTTAGTGGCAGCTTCCCCTCTCTCTCTCCTCACACAAGTGAAATACCAATAGAATACATATTATTGGTACTCAAGGAAATATTTGTACCAGAGGATTATTTTCTACTTTGTTTTACTCCAAGGCAGGTGTGTCATGAGTCCTCTGTAATTGCATATATGTTGTTTAATTTATCCTACAGTATGAACAGACTGAATACTTGAGGATTTTTCCCAGATGTTTTTTGTGAACTCCTTTCTCCTATTCATGTAAACACACAGTGTGTTCCGGTTTGCTGAGTTGTATATACACTCTACGACTTAGTACAAAGTCTGAATGTTTAGTTAGCCAGAAGATTGTTTCCATCCTGTGATTCATTAGGTCCCTATGGTACCTCCACTTCCTTTATTTTATACAATCACAAATTATATTAGTTTGTCTTATTTTGATAACCCCTCTAATTAATGTTCTGCACAGGAAACTTTATTACTGTTTTAAAACAGTCTCATAAAACAAGGACTTTTCCCGATAGTGAGGTGGCATAAGTGACATTTTCAAATAACTTTGTGACGAAGACTGAACAGCGCTTTCCACTGATTGTTTATGAGACTGGGTAATGTATGTAAATGAATGCACTGTTTTCAAATTTAAATCCCCTCTTTTTACCAATGTTAGACATTCTCAAAATAAGTATCTAACATTACAGCTAACATTAAAAATGCAATAAGATGAGCTTTAGAACATAATGTTGATTTCTTTAACAGACGACTATACAGATTATAACAGGACTAATACAGTTTATGAAAGAGGAATTGTAATTTCGTTTCAGAAAAATCATAAGAATACATGATACAACAGCACAACTCCTGTCTACGTCTCAGTTCTCATTTTCTCCTACTTCCCTACCAATTCCATTACTGTCTATGCTACAGCTATGCTTCTCTTTTGTGTGTACACATAGGTTTCTTCCTCTCCTGACCTTGTGACTTCTTTCACTCTGCTCTGCAATGTTTAGTAAGTGCAGGAGTCAAGTCTGGAAGAGGAGAAGACACTGCATTTTTATTAACTTCACTCAGAGCAGTCAGAAACTGTTCAGACTTCTGAAAATAATAATTCACACTGGGCATATTTTGGGACTTAACATATCATACCAGTGTCCTTATGTAACTCTATATTTAAAATTCCCTCATCTCTCCTATTTCCACTCCTAAAGCACTCAGACTCGGTAGTGATGAGTGCCATACAAAAGCAGTAAGTCCAACAGCCAAAAAACTGTCTTGGCTATCAGGATTACAATAGCCTTGTACCTCTTGATCTTGGACACTATCCTGGGGATGGGGCAAACTTGTGGAAAAACATAGAGGAGTCCTTGAGGCAATCAGGGGAAAAAAAGGATCCAGCTTGGAAAAGAGGAGGTATAGCGGTATATAAAGTCATGAGTGGTGTGGAGAAAGTGAATAAGGAACAGTTATTTACTTATTCCCATAATATAAGAACTAGGAGCCACCAAATGAAATTAATGGGCAGCAGGTTTAAAACAAATAAAAGGAAGTAGTTCTTCACTCAGCGCACAGTCAACCTGTGGAACTCCTTGCCTGAGGAGGTTGTGAAGGCTAGGACTGTAACAGGGTTTAAAAGAGAACTGGGTAAATTCATGGAGGTTAAGTCCATTAATGGCTATTAGCAAGGATGGGTAAGGAATGGTGTCCCTAGCCTCCGTTTGTCTGAGGGTGGAGATGGATGGCAGGAGAGAGATCACTTGATCATTACCTGTTAGGTTCACTCCCTCTGGGGCACCTAGCATTGGCCACTGTCAGACAGGATACTAGGCTGGATGTACCTTTGGTCTGACCCAGTATGGACATTCTTATGTTCAGCAACAATTCGAGGTTCACACACCTCTGGAACAGAAATTCAAGCACTTTGGGAAAGTTGTTGTTATAGCTCTCTATTTCTCATTTCAGAATGAAGGAAGGGATGGGGCAAAAGAAAACACCACCACCAGAGTGTATTGATCCAATCCTTCAATTTTTTTCCACAAATTTAGGCTCCCTAAAACTTTTTATAAGTAATTCCACTTCACTCAGTCAAAACCCTTTTCTGCATATAAGGATAACAAAATAGAAAAGCAGCTCAAAAACAAGAAATGATTTCTCTCAAAGGTTTGAAGGGAGCAACTGTGCAAGCAGTTTCCACCAAATTAAGGTGACACAGAACCAATATGAGTTGAGGGACAGAGGCTCAGAGTCTTTAGTTTATCAGCTGGTTCTGAAAAAAAAATGCTTAAGGAAACATCCCCATGCCAGCTCTGTAGCTTAAGCATCACAAGCAGCTGGAGGGGCTAGCTGCCCCAAGTGCATGCCCATCAGAGACACCAGGAACATTCTTGGGGTGGCTAGCCCCTCTTTCCTCTTGCACCGTTGTGGGTACAGTCTATTTTTAGTGTGCTAGCTCAATCACAGCTAGCACAGACAAGTGTCCTCGACATCCCCAGCTCTAAGTATGTACACACCAGCTTGAGTTAAGTGGTGCTTTAAGCTTGAGCTACCTAGTACATCAGTGGGGGTGAGTTGAAGCTTGAGTGCTGCTGAAACTCATGCTAATATTGTATCAGACAATAGTGTCATGGCATCTTGTGTGTTCTCTTGTGGCTGCATGGTCTGACCTGTAACGAGCAAAGTCAAAACCAGATGTCACATAGAAATGTGTAGGATCCCACTGAAAACTTGGCATGATGCTGGTCCCTTTTTCAACCAGTTTTTTGCATCTTTCTTTTCCAAAGTGTTCACAAACTTCATTGATAGTTGCTTTCCATTCAGGTCTGTCCCTGGATGTGTCATCAAAGTTACCAATATTTATGTCACATGAGTTGAGATTCTGCAAAGGGTATCTGTGAAGCATTTGCATTGACTGCCCTTCCTGCAGTTTGGCTTTCAGTTCACCATAAAGGATTTTTTTGGGAGTCTATCATCACCCATTCTGATTACATGACCTTTCCATCTAACCTTAGCTTTGACCATCATTTCCTTGATGCTAGTTGTTTTTGCTCCTTCAAGGATGTTAATGTTTGACACTTTGCTTTGCCAGCAGACCTTTAGAATAGAATGAAGACAGCACATGTGAAATTTTTCAAGGTGCTTGATGTATCTGCAGTAAACTGGCCATTTTTACATCCATATAAAAGGGATGCTATTACTGCTCCACTGTATATCATCTTTTTTTGGACAGTTTGATGGCATGCTGGTTGAGTATCCTATAGCGAAGTCTTCTGAAAGCCTGGCTTGTCTTTCATATTTTGTTTGGTACTTCTTGATCCAAGGAAATGTCACTTGAGATGGTGCTGCCAAGTGATTGACTTTATGTAGTTTTGTACCATCAATGGTGATGTTTGTCTCAGTGGTAGTGGTTGACGGGGGGCTGATTGGAAGTGAACTTCAGTTTTTTCCAGGCTGATGGTGAATGCTAACTGTTTAGTTGCCTCTGAGAACCTGCCATGGATAAACTGTAGGTCACTTTCACCATGACTAAGTAGAGCACAAACATCTTCAAAAGAGCTTCATATAGAAGTTTCTTAAGGACACTTGTCTTTGCAGTAAGCCTTCGGAGATTGAAGAGTTTTCCATCAGTTCTGTACCTTACGTAGATACCCTTTTGAAGGTTGTCGGTATGCAATTCAGAACGGCTGCAAAGAAGAGACCAAAGAGGACTGGTGCCAGCATGCAGTACTGTTTTAGCCCATTAAATACGGGGACTGGTTTAGAGAGATCTGAGAGTATTTGACCAGTCATGTCTTCATGGAATTGATGTACGATAACGAATTTGGTGAGGCAGCAAAACATTCTTCCAGAATTTACCAGAGGCTATTTCTGCTTACAGTGTCAAACACATTTTTAGATCAATGAAGACAGCACATAGTTCTGTGCTTTGTTCAATGCATTTTTCCTGAATCTGCCTCACAACAAAAATAACTCTCACAGGAAAATGACAAGGCAAAAACACCATATCACCTATGTGTGAACACTTAGAATCATAGAATATTAGGGTTGGAAGAGACCTCAGGTCATCTAGTCCAATCCCCTGCTCAAAGCAGGACCCACACCCCCTAAATCATCCCAGCCAGGGCTTTGTCAAGCCGGGCCTTAAAAATCTCTAAGGTTGGAGATTCCACCACCTCCCGAGGTAACCCATTCCAGTGCTTCACCACCCTCCTAGTGTTTCCTAATATCCAACCTAGACCTCCCCCACTGCAACTTGAGACCACTGCTTCTTGTTCGGTCGTCTGCCACCATTGAGAACAGCCTAGTTCCATCTTCTTTGGAACCCCCCTTTAGGTAGTTGAAGGCTGCTATCAAATCCCCCCTCACTCTTCTGCAGACTAAATAACCCAATTCCCTAAGCCTCTCCTCGTAAGTCATGTGCCCCAGCCCCCTAATCGTTTTTGTTGCCCTCCGCTGGACTCTCTCCAATTTGTCTACGTCCCTTCTGTAGTGGGGGGACCAAACTAGATGCAATACTACAGGCGTGGCCTCACCAGTGCCGAATAGAGGGGAATCATCAGTTCCCTCGATCTGCTGGCAATGCTTCTACTAATACAGCCCAATATGCCGTTGGCCTTCTTGGCAACGAGGGCACACTGCTGACTCATATCTAGCTTCTCATCCACTGTAATCCCCAGGTCCTTTACTGCACAACTGCTGCTTAGCCAGTCAGTCCCCAGCCTGTAGTGGTGCATGGGATTCTTCCTTCCTAAGTTCAGGACTCTGCACTTGTTCTTGTTGAACCTCATCAGATTTCTTTTGGCCCAATCCTCCAATTTGTCTAGGTCACACAGGTCACTTTTCACAAAATGACTACTCTACATCTGACCTATCAGTCTTCATCCGCAAAAGAAACCTGTACAATACTTTCAAAAGACTAGTCTGGGAACTTAAATTCATAACTTTCCTAGACACTAAAAATAATGGACTGAATAGACACATTGGATTTATGGCTTATTATAACAATCTATAATCCACTAACAACCGTCCCACACCAGCTGCCTTTCCCCCTCTCTTCCTTTCCCTCCTATAATGGGAGGGGTGTTTACAGGCCACTTCACCTTGAATAGTCCCTTGCATTGTGGGTTAACTACTCATGCTAAATAATCTGTTCCACCTGGTATTTAGCTGTGATACACAGAGCTCATCTTCATGTATGTTTGAAAGCTTGTTTCTCTCGCAAACAGAAGTTGGTCCAATAAAAGATTACCTCACCCACCTTGTCTCATAGACACATAGACGTTAAGGTCAGAAGGGACCATCGTGATCAACTAGTCTGATCTCCTGCACATTTTAGGCCACAGAACTTCACCTACCCACTCCTGTGATAGACCCCTAATCTCAGGCTGAGTTACTGAAGTCCTCAAATCATGGTTTAAAGACTTCAAGTTATAGAGAATTCACCATTTACGCTAGTTTAAACCTGCAAGTGACCATGCCTCATGCTTCAGAGGAAAATCCCCAGGGTCTCTGCCAATCTGACACAGGGGAGGGGGGCGGGAGGCGGGGGATAAGGTGATCAGTTAGACCCTGAGCATGTGATCAAGACCCATAAGGTAGATACCTGGGAAAGAATTATCTGTAGTAACTCAGAGTTGTCCCTATCTAGTGTCCCGTATCCAGTCGTTGAAGATTTTTGCTACAGGCAGTCATCAATAGGCCACATGCCATTGTAGGCAGTCCCATCTTATCTTCCCCTCCATAAATTTATCAAGCACAGTCTTGAGGCCAGTTAAGTTTTTGGCTCCCACTGCGCCCCTTCGAAGGCTGTTTCAGAATTTCACTCCTCTCATGGTTAGAAACCTTCTCCTAATTTTGAGCCTAAACTTATTGATGGCCAGTTTATATCCATTTGTTCTTGTGCCCACATTAGCACTTAACTTAAAATACTCCTCTCCCTCCCTGGTATTTATCCCTCTGATGTATTTATAGGCAGCAATCATATCTCCCCTCAGCCTTCTTTTGGTTAGGCTGAACAAGCCACATTCTTTGAGTCTCCTTTCATAAGGTAGGTTTTCCATTCCTCAGGTCATCCTAGTAGCCTTCCTCTGCAGCCATTCAAGTTTGAATTCACCTTTCTTAAACATGGGAGACCAGAATTGAACAAAGTATTCCAGATGAGGTCTCACCAGTGCCTTGTATAATGGTACTAACATTTCCCTGTCTCTATAGAAAATACCTTGTCTGATGCATCCTAGGACTGCATTAGCTTTTTTTTACAGCCACATCACATTGCCAGCTCATAGTCATCCTGTAATCAACCAATACACCCAGGTCTTTTCCCTCCTCTGTCACTTCCAACTGATAAATCCCCAGCTTATAGCAAAAATTCTTGTTGTTAGTCCCTCAGTGCATGACCTTGCACTATTAAATTTTATCCCATTTCCATTACTCCAGTTTACAAGGTCATCCAGATCTTCTTGTATGATATTTCCAGTCCTCCTCCATATTAGCAATACCTCCCAACTTTGTGTCATCTTCAAATTTTATTATTCACTTTTTGTGCCAAGGTCAGTAATAATAATGTTGAACAACATTGTTTCCAAGGCACATCTATGAGGAACTCCACTAGTAACCTCCCTCCAGCCAGACAGTTCACCTTTCAGTATGACCCGTTGTACTCTCCCCTTTAACTAGTCCCTTATCCATCTTTCAATTCTCATATTAATCCCCATCTTCTCCAATTGAACTAATACTTATCCATGTGGAACTGTATCAGATACCTTACTGAAATCTAGGTAGATTAGATCTACTGCATTTTGTTTAAAAAATCAGTTACCTTCTCAAAGGAGGAGATCAGGTTGGTCTGGCATGATCTACCTTCTGTAATCACTTGTTTGAGATGCTTGCTCATCCAGCTTGGTCTACAACCTTTCCCTATGAATTTTTTCCCCTTGCTTGGGATGCAGGGTTCAGATACCTTAAGTCAAAGTTGCAGAAGCTAATTCCAAGCCTCCTCCACATTCAGATCCTTGAATTCTTCAGTACAATCCACTTCCATAACTAATTCCCCCTCTTTTTTTTTTTTTTTTTTTTTTTTTTTTTACTAAAGTTAGCTCTTTTGAAATCAAGGACCCTTGTTGCAGATCTGTTTTTTTGTACCCTTCCACTTAGTTTAAACTGAATTAGCTTATCACTTGAACCAAGATTGTCCTCTACAACCAGTTCTTCTATGAGGTCCTCACTCCTCACCAATACCAAATATAAAATATCACCACCTCTTGTTGGTTCAGCAATTATTTGGTGAAGAACTCTGTCAGTTATTACATCCTGGAAAATCTGTCCATACTACTGGGCCATACTGTTATTAATAGCACTTGTCGTCCAATCTATATCTGCTAAATTTAAATCTCCCAAATTCACACAATTCCTAGTAGTATTTATTTCATTAAAAACATTAAAGAGGTCTCTATCCATATTCAAATTGGATCCTAGTGGTCTGTAGAATACCTCAAGCACTATATGTCTGTATACTAATGCAAGAAGTATGGGGAATAAGCAGGAAGAACTCAAAATGCTAGTAAATAAACACAACTATGACAGTTGGCATCACAGAGACTTGGTGGGATAATATGAATGACTGGAATATTGGTATAGAAGGGTGCAGCTTGCTCAGGAAAGGCAGAAAGGGAAAAAAAAGGAGGAGGTGTTGCCTTATATATTAAAAATTTATACACTTGGACTGAGGCTGAGATGGAAATAAGAGAAAGATTTGTTGAACGTCTCTGGTTAAGCATAAAAGGGGTAAAAAAACAAGGGTGATGTCATGTTAGAGGTCTACTACAGACATCTAACCAGGAAGAAGAAGTCGATGAGGCTTTTTTAAGCAACTAACAAAATAATCCAAAGCACAGGACTTGGTGGTGATGGGGGACTTCAACTACCCAGACATCTGTTGGGACAACAACAGATTATCCAACAAGTTCTTGGAATATATTGGAGACGAATTTTTTATTTCAGAAGATGGAGAAAGCTACTGTTCTAGATTTGATTTTGACAAACACAGAGGAACTAGTTGAGAATTTGAAAGTGGAAGGCAGCTTGGGTGAAAGTGATCATGAAATGGTAGAGTTCACATTTCTAAGGAATGGTAGGAAGGAGAACAGCAAAATAAGGACAATGGATTTTAAGAAGGCAGACTTTAGCAAACTCAGGGAGTTGGTAGGTAAGATCCCATGGGAAGCAAGTCTAAGGGGAAAAACAACTCAAGACAGTTGGCAGTCTTTCAGAGAGGCATTATTAGGGCACAAGAGCAAACTATCCCACTGAGTAGGAAAGATAGGAAGTATGGCAAGAGACCACCCTGGCTTACAAAGATCTTCAATGATCTAAAAATCAAAAAGAGTGCTACAAAAAGTGGAAACTAGGTCAAATTACAAAGGATGAATATAAACTACTAACACAAGTATGTAGGGACAAAATTAGAAAGGCCAAGGCACAAAACGAGATTAAACGAGCTAGAGACATAAAGGATAACAAGAAAACATTCTACAAATACATTAGAAGCAAGAGGAAGACTAAGGACCGGGACATCCCATTACTCAATGAGGGGGAAAAAACAATAACGGAAAACGTGGAAATGGCAGAGGTTCTTAATGACTTTTGTTTCACTTTTCACCAAGAAGGTTGGTGGTGATTCGATGTCTCTCATACTGAATGCCAGTGAAAATGAGGTAGGATCAGAAGAGGCTAAAATAGGGAAACCAAGTTAAAAATTACTTAGACAAATTAGATGTCTTCATGTTACAAGGGCCTGATGAAATGCATCCTAGAATACTCAAGGAACTGACTGAGAAGATATCTGAGCCATTAACAATTATCTTTGAAAAGTCATGGAAGACAGGAGAGATTCCAGAAGACTAGAAAAGGGCAAATATAGTACCAATCTATAAAAATGGAAAAAAGGACAACCCGGGGAATTACAGACCACCCAGCTTAACTTCTGTACCCGGAAAGATAATAGAGAAAATAAATTAAGCAATCCATTTGCAAACATCTAAAAGATAATAAGGTGATAAGTAACAGTCAGCATGGATTTGTCAAGAACAAATCGTGTCAAACCAACCTGATAGCTTTCTTTGACAGGATAACAAGCCTTGTGGATGGGGGGAAGCAGTAGATGTGGTATGATGATTTAGTAAAGCTTTTGATACTGTCTCACATGACCCTCTCAAACAAACTAGGGAAATGCAACCTAGACAGAGCTTCTATAAGTTGGGTGCATAACTGGTTGGAAAATCGTTCCCATAGAGTAGTTATCAGTCATTCACAGTCATGCTGGAAGGGCATAACGAGTGGAGTCCCGCAGGGATCAGTTCTGGGTCTGGTTCTATTCAACATCTTCATCAATGATTTAGATAATAGCATAGAGTACACTTATAAAGTTTGTGGATGATACCAAGCTGGGAGGGGTTGCAAGTGCTTTAGACAATAGGATTATAATTTAAAACGATCTGGACAAACTGGAGAAATGGTCTGAAATAGGATGAAATTCAATATGGACAAATGCAAAGTACTCCACTTAGGAAGGAACAATCAGAATGGGAAAGGGATCTGGGGGTCATAGTGGACCACAAGCTAAACATGAGTCAACAGTGTAACACTGTTGCAAAAAAAGTGAACATCATTCTGGGATATATTAGCAGGAGTGTTGTAAACAAGACACAAGAAGTAATTCTTCCGCTCTACTCCGCACTGATTAGGCCTCAACTGGAGTATTCTGTCCAGTTCTGGGCACCACATTTCAGGAAAGATGTGGACAAATTGGAGAAAGTCCAGAGAAGAGCAACAAAAATGCTTAAAGGTTCAGAAAATATGACCTATGAGAGAAGATTGAAAAAATTGGGTTTGTTTAGTCTGGAAAGAGAAGACCGAAAGGGGACAAGTACATAAAAGGTTGTTACAAGGAGGAGGGAGAAGAATTGTTGTTCTTAGCCTCTGAAGATAGGACAAGAAGCAATGGGCTTAAATTGAAGCAAGGGAGGTTTAGGTTGGACATTAGGAAAAACTTCCTAACTGTCAGGGTGGTTAAGCACTGGAATAAATTGCCTAGGAAGGTTGTGGAATCTCCATCACTGGAGATTTTTAAGAGCAGGTAGACAAACACCTGTCAGGGGTGGTCTAAATAAATATTTAGTCCTGTCATGAGTGCAAGAGACTGGACTAGATGACCTGTCCAGATCCCTTCCAGTTCTATGATTCTGTATCAGGGAAACATCTAGTAGCTTTCTTCCCCCAAGTGATTTTGGCCCGAAACAGATGGTCTTATCCTCTCCATCACTTCTAATATCTTTACAGTCTATCTCATCATTAATATACAATGTTACTCTACCACTTTTGCCTTTATTTCTGTCTTTCCTGAACAGCACATACCCTTCAACACCTGTACTCTAGTCATGACTACTATTCCACCATGTTTCTGTTATCCCTATAATATCTGGATTCACTTCCTGCAACACTAGTTCTAGTTCCTCCATTTTGTTACCCAGGCTCCTTGCATTGTTTTACAAACATTTTAGTTGTTGCTGCTTGGCTTTGCCCACATTCCTTGCCCAATTGGTTATGATCAGTCTACTCCCAGTATTGCCTGATTAGTATCAGAACTATCCTTCCTCTTAATGTCCATTCTCTTACCTTCTGCTGTTCCTTTCTCCATTGCAGTATCCTTTCTGACTTGATTTTCCTCCCTCTCAATGTTAAAAACAGGCATGGAGATTACATGAGCATCTCCCAATCATCTCCCTCAAGTTCCTAGTTTCAAGTGCTTTTAATGAGTTGTGCCAACCTCCATCCCAGAAGTCTATTTCCCTCCCTACTTAGGTCAAATCCACCCCATAAGAACTATCCTCTGTCCATGAATGCACCCCTGTGCAAACATCCTAAAGCCCTCCTTCTATCACCATTGCCTGAGCCATCTGTTGATCATCATAATTTTGTCTCGCCTTCATTCTCCTCCCCTAGGCAGAGGCAGAATCCCACCAAAGATCACCTGAGCCTCCATTTCCTTAAGCATTTTCCCGAACCTGGCATAGTCCCCCTTTATATGTTCTAGTCGAGAATCTAGCTGTGTCATTTGTTCCCACATGAAGGATAATCAGTGGATTCTTTCCTGCTACCATTATGATCCTCTTCAACCTCAGGTCCACATGCCATATCTTAGCTCCCAGGAGACAGCACACCCTTGTTCTCTGGACCAACTCTGGTGGCAGGCCTGTCTGGGGACTCCTTACTAAGAAGAACAATCACATAGATGTGCCTTTTTTTTGGTGATGGTGTGATTCTTTGGCCTTCCTCCTGTTCTTTCTGGCTGCAAGTCCTCTGGTCTTTTATTCTCCCTTGCAATCTTCTGCAAATCATCCTGTATCATTTGGGTGCTCTGAACTCTGGGTATCCCCATTGGCTCTTCCCCTCTTCTTACAGTACTAGCCGCTCCTCTCTTCTTCCATGCCCTCCCTTCTTCTGTTACAGCCTGCTGTGCCACTTCTTCTTTTTCCAACTGAGCAAACCTGTTCTTGAGCTCTATTTCTCCTTCACTAGCCGGTCTTTTCCTCTGCCTGGTTCTCATAGTCATATGCTTCTGCTGACCACCTTCCTCACCCAGAACTCTCCTCTCTGAGTTCTTCAGTCCAGTCTTGGCTTTTCCCTTCAGCCTCCTCTTGCCTTTGCTCCATCATCTGCTCGAACCCCTTTCAAAACTCAACTACAGTTTCCACCTGCATCTCCAAGTCTCTAATCTTTTCTTCCATCAGCTCTATCAGGTGGCACTTCACACAAATAAAGCTGTTTTCAGGTACCTACACTAGAATCAGGTGCATCCTGCAGCTTCCACATCCAGTCATCTTCATTATCTCTTCCATTGAGTGGGTCACTACCACTGCTGCCTCTGCATCTGTCATAGCCCTCCTGCCTAAACTCCTGCCAAGGGAAAAGTGGGGGAAAAACAAACAAATCCAGACCACAACATACTGTCTCCACCCTCTCCCCTTCCCCCCCCCCAAAAAAAAACAACCCCTCTAACTCCAACTCCCCTGTTTACAGCTCTGTTCGCTGGCTCCTGTGCTGCTGGCTGACTGTTTGGCGGCATGTATAAGCCCCTTAACCAGAGAAGCCCCACCCCTTAATCAGGACTCTGCTTCTCTCACAGCACACTGCCATCTACCAGCCTGTACAAACTGAACAAAAAGAGAAAAAAAAACCACACAGAAAACAGAAAAAACACACAACACCCATAAAAAAACCTCATTCATTGTCCCTAAGATCAGGGGCTTAACTCCCCCTCCAACTCCTCTGTTGACTACCCATCCCCTAATCTCCCACAGCACACTGCCCCATAGCAGGCTCTATCAACTGACCAAAAATCCCAGAAAGAACATACAACACCCATATAAATTCACTCACTGCCCCGAATGACAATGGCTTTCCTCCTACCTTCCTCTCCAATAGAAGTCCCCTTCTGTGATACTCACTCCAATATCCTGGAACTGACCCGGCTACAACACCACATACAACAAAAATAACGACTGTGGTGCTCTGACCTGATCTAAATCCACACTAGGCCTCCAATAGAAGCTTCTTGCCTACTGTTTCAACAAGATGATTGAACAAAATACAAGAATTTTACCACCTACAGAGCTAGTGACACAGTGGGGATGCAACAGCTTGAGTTACAACTCATCAGCAGCTAATGCTATCACTCTGTGCTGCTAATCAAATCTATCTGTGTAACGCGAGTGTTGTTTTGAAGTGTGGTCACTCTTACTTGAGGTAGGCCAACTTGAGATAGTTCTGCTGTGAAGACATACCCTCAGAAAGTTGATGCCCAGCCCTTCACACAGCCAAGAATACTAAGAGTCACACATCCAAATACAATTTAACTTCCTATCCTTGCACCTGGCTCTGAAGGTGCACCAAACTGTGTAACAGTGAAATATTTAGACCTTTATTCATCTGTAGCTCTGTGGAAATCACCTATTCTGGAATGATCCTGTGAGTCATGTTGACAAAAGTTCCCTTTGAGAGAGTTTCTGTTACTCCGACAGCTTCTGCTCCTGTAATAGGAGTGACATACTGACAATCTCTTGGGCTCAGAATGCGTGTACGAGAAGCGCAAGATTGATTGAACGATAATAGCCAGAGACCGGGAGTTGCACTGCTGAGTAAGTGGAGACATTGTTCACCCCATGAGCTGTAGTTTCAATCTCCTGTCCACTTAAGAGAGAGCAGTATTTACTACAACCAGATGGCTGCATTTTCACAGGGTGCTTTCTCTAGACAGGTTTCAGAGTAACAGCCATGTTAGTCTGTATTCGCAAAAAGAAAAGGAGTACTTGTGGCACCTTAGAGACTAACCAATTTATTTGAGCATGAGCTTTCGTGAGCAACAGCTCACTTCATCGGATGCATACTGTGGAAACTGCAGAAGACATTATATACACAGAGACCATGAAACAATACCTCCTCCCACCCCACTCTCCTGCTGGTAATATAATTAATCTAATTAAAAATATAATATGATAAGCTATTACCAGCAGGAGAGTGGGGTGGGAGGAGGTATTGTTTCATGGTCTCTGTGTATATAATGTCTTCTGCAGTTTCCACAGTATGCATCCGATAAAGTGAGCTGTAGCTCACGAAAGCTCATGCTCAAATAAATTGGTTAGTCTCTAAGGTGCCACAAGTACTCCTTTTCTTTTTTCTCTAGACAGAGGAAGCAGGATACATCACAGGCTATGGAGTGCTCCAGAGAGTATCAGAAGAACTAAAAGTAATACCTTTCACTATAAAACACTGTTTTAATCTGAAAAAGGAAAGGGGATCAGGAAGAATAAAAAGCAAAGATGAAAGTTAAGTTTAGCCAGTCAAACTTACTCAGCCCTACCTGTTTCAGACAATAAGCCCCATAAGCAGGTTTAGCCAGCCCCTTTTAAAGGGAAGAATGACATCGTGAAAGCTTTTATTCCTCTATCAGCTGGCAAGAGAAATTATACCCCTGGATGAAATCATGCTCCCACTAAAGTCAACAGCTTAACGCCCACTCACTTCAATGGGGTCAGGATTTCACCCACTGTCTGAACTAGCAAAAATGGACTTAGAGAATGGGGTCTTCCCTTAAGTGAAACAAGAAGGGATCTTCATGCCCCAAAAATGGAAGCCAGGACCTTCAGACTGTTTGCTGATTGGAAAGGTGTACATATGCTATCTTTCATTGCTATGTCTTAAGTGTCTCTGATGTACGAGAACAATAATAATATTTAGCTCACAAACAGCACTTATCTTCAAAATATGAAATCCACACAATAGATACTTAATGAATTAGATATTAACCTTTGTATTAATTGGGAAACGTGGGCAGGTAAATTGTAAATTACTTGCACAAATCCAGAGGAAGTAAGCCGCAGAGCTGAGATTTCTGCCTCCCAGTCCTGTGCTCAGACCATGCCTCTCATGAAATAAAATTTCACATCTCTTTACTAAAGATTTCAAAAGTCTTGTCAATATATAGAAACGAATACAAATAAAAATAGAATTTCGGGCTAAATTCTGTCTTCAGATGTCATGGGAGGCACTTGTGCATAGTTGAGGACAGAATATAGCCCTTAAGCGTAAGGAAATACCACATTGCACAGAAATTAGTGAATTAACGGGCAAAAGTATGTCATTCAGACTGAACAATATGGTGGACAATATTTAATAGCACAATGCTTTCAGTTCTTCTGTTCTTATTACTCCTGAATTTTAACTGCTTCTAGTTCTTTATATGAACTTTACCCAGCATTTCCTGTTTTGTTTCCCAAAATCTGCTGCTGTAACTAACTGCACTGCTCAGTATTACATTTAGTACTATAATTATTTGCAACAAGCTGTAAACAGATGGAAGCTCATATATAATGTCCCTTGTACTATGCATCTAGAACAGGGGTTCTCAAACTTCATTGCACCATGACTCCCTTCTGACAACAAAAATTACTATATGACCCCAGAACGGGGGACCAAAGCTTGAGCCCACCCAAGCCCCACTGTCCCTGGCTTCTATTCGTGTGTGTACAACACCCAGTACAACAGGGCCTTGGAATGGAGCATCTAAGTGCTACTGCAATATAAATAAATAAAATCTAAGAATTATTATTAAATCATGTATAAATAAATACAAATCAGTTTTTAAATATTTGAACAAAAACTTTCATTTAGCAAGGTTCTTCTCTGGAAATGTATTCCAGACCCCCGATGAACTTGATTTTGGAATAAAAAGTTTGCTACTCTGCTCTGTGGGGGGGAGATGTAATTAATTATTTTGAACTTTAAAATTTTTTTTCATGTCATTATTTTGATATATTGAGAATATGTTCCATGTGCCTATTTTCATGTTATTCTTGCTTATTGTTTCTGTTTTCTATTGAGTGTTCTGCAAATATTCAAAAATGTATTATTAAAATACAGAAATATATTTAAACATTATTAGCATGGTTAATTTCCTAGTATTATTATAGTAATGTACGCAGTTTGCATGTACTATTATACTGAGCTGATATTTTTCTGCCTAGTACAGCTTAACACCTGCTTGAATTATATACTAGTGGTGGAAAAACTGGCCATTTCTATTTGTAGTGCTTTATTCAGTACGCCAAAGAGATTATTTCTGGTAGCAATCATGATGCATTAATTTCAGAGCAGCATGCTTTTCAAGGATTTGTCTTGTTTTGTGTTGTCATTCCCCAGGGCACCCAGACTTCATGAAGTGTATAATGGTTCAAAGTAGCCACCAAATGAATCTGTCCTAACTGGCCCCTTCTTTAATAGAGTTCTGATAAATTTTAAAAATAGGAAGTCAGAACTATAAACTTCAGAGATACCAGAAGTCAACCCATCAGTGCTAATCAAGATGGCAATTTATTTTGGAAGCACATATCTGGATTTAATCAAGTATTCTCTCTTCCTACAAATGCCTACTAAGAAAGATGTATACAACAACATGTTGACCTTCCATCACAAACACAAACAACTTCTTAAATGAAATAGTAGACAAATGTCAAAAATATATCACAGTTTTCAGGAGGAAAATAATCAATTGCATAAGGAGATTTATGTAGCACAGTATTTTGAGCAACATGATTAGAATATAGGCACTGCGCAATCAACTCAAGTTTACAACAAGCGTTTATTACAAAGTTAGTGTGTGGTTTTAATACTCTCATATAGGCATAGTTATCTAAAAATGAGAAGACAGTATGAATATTTAATAACAACTCAGTAAGAATGTGAAATATCATAGGATAACGACTGTGCAAAAATCATTTCCAGAAGCCCACCATGGCATATATAAAAGGCCATGATTTAAGAGTTCCGTCCTGTAGGTGTCAAAGGTCAAAACAATGAGCTATTAAAGATATTTTCACTTCCTCTGAAATAAAGTGCTGTCTTGGGCCAAAAGGTGAGAGGTTAGAAAAACTGTGTGACTGCTGGTCTATTCCCATTCTTCCTCCTGGCAGAAAATCATACATGCTCCTACACACCATTTAGGGTTAACCTAGGGTCATGGCCATCGACTAAGTACCCAGCTAAAGGAATTCATTATTTATTTATTCAAAAGACTGCAAGACCACAGGTTAAATTTTTGTCAAACACAAATTTTACTCTAAAGTTCAGCTAAGCATTAATAGTGCAATAAAACAAATAATCCTCATTCCATTGCCACTAAAGGAAGAGTAAAGCTGTGGCCATAATTATGTTTGATTAAGGAGACAACTTTAAAAAAAAATTATGATTATGTACATGGTTGTTAGGTCAAAACGACAACTGATTTTTCTTAATAGGTATAGGACTGAAATTGGGAATTTCATCTTATCCTTCATGATGTGGTTCAGACCAAATCCTGTAACTCCAATATTGAAGTTTTTTAAAATGAACTATAAAAAAGCATAAATTATTAATTTGTAGTGAGGTTCACTATTATTCAGGTGCATGTTCACAAGTCTAAAAATTGTCCTGCTATGCTTACACAATTTTGGGGGCCACATAGTAGAATAATATACCTAAATGTTTTGTAAATACCACCAAGTGTCAAAATACAGGGGAAAAGAGGTTCTCTTCCTGGTTTGAAACAACAATTTCTCAATATAAAGTCTTCAGTAGACATGGTTGAATTTTATTTTTAATTAACAAAAAAACAAAATCAAAATTTCAAAGTTGCTTGAATTTCACAGGATTCAAAACAGGCCCTTTTTGGTTTTACACAACTTTTTGATCACCGTTTTTAATAAAGTCAGTTGTTGTTGTTTTTTTTACCTGAAAATATTATAATTTTTTCATTAAGTATTCAGTAAGCAAAAAATGTCAAGCATTTTGATGTTTTTGATAATTGTTTTAAAACATCACACAAAAATGAAAATGTCAATAGATTGAGAAATTTTTAGTTTTGAAAAGGAAAAGGCTATTTTTCAATTGAAAATTTGTTCTTTGAAAAATTTCAACCAGTTTTACCCCCAGTTTAGCTGGGTCTGGAATTACACACATATAGTTACACAGCACCACAGAACCAGGAACAAACCATATGCCCTGTGTGTTGAACTAGGGCTATGTCTCTACAGTCATGAGACTGAAATTATAAAGTTGTATTATGACAAAATGCTGTATCATAAATGCCTATATGTACATGGACCCATCTCTGCTGACAAGACCCTTAGCACATACACCCCAGACAAATACAATGGGAACTAAAGGTTAATGATGGTACTTAACCCTGACAAAAGGTTATGCTAAAAAGTAGCTCAAGCCTTGAAAATCCACTTTAGCTGAAGGGAAGGGGAAAGGCAGGAACAATGGAAAGTTACCCAGAAGACAGAAGAAAGCCACACAGGAACAGGGGAACCAGACAGGAAGAAGTAGTATGGGGCAGGAGAAAGCAAGTTCACAGACATGGGTAAGGGGCTCCAGAAGAAGAGGTCAACAAGCAAGTAGCCGTCTCATGGGGTAGGGGGGCCCTACACATTTTCCTGAGCCCAAATGGCCTCAAATACTCTGGACCACCCAACAGACTCAGACCCAGCCCAAAGAGTGCCCTGGAGTGGTGAGGAAACTGAGGCAAGGGCATATATATAGTGTTTATTGTTTTGTATGAACTGTACTCTCCTTACGTGATTAAGGATAAAAGAGCATTAATGTGTTAAACTGTACGAAGTGTATGTGTGTATATGCATCACAACTACTAAATGCATCTGAAAAAGTTAAACTGTAAACCAGAAGTTTCATATCTTTGGGGTGAAGTTCTGGGAAAGAGGTGTGCACTGTGTCTAGAGGTGCTAGGAGACTGGAGAGCAGGTTCCAACACTGGAAGAGGGTGCCAGATAGTAGGTCTGCACACCAAGACTGTGATTGGGGCAGTGGTTAGACGCTGTTCAGGCTCCAGAAGCTTAAAACTCCCCAGGGGATCCAGAGCACAGAGGCTTGGATTCCCTTCACAGCAGTCCTACTGGGTGGGTGGAAAGGGGTTCTCACTTGGACCTGACACCCTTCATATCTGGAAGCTTAACACTGAACATGTCGGCAAAGGTAGTACCTTTGTGTTTCTCAGCAGTGATTTCTCTAGACTATCATGGATGGAATAAATAAATTTGTTAGTCTCTAAGGTGCCACAAGTACTCCTTTTCTTTTTATGGATGGAATGTTATTCACGTATTCTAAAGGGAATCCTCCTTTTCTCTAAGTACAGTCACTACATGATAATTATAGCCTTAAGAATGAGAGGTAGAACATTCTCAATATTCTTACAGAAAAGATTAGATTGTACCCACAAGGAACATATTGTAATCAAAAGACTAAAGATATTCTTACCAAATTAATCAGCTGCGTATGAATGATATCTTCCACTAATACTGCTGTTTCATGAAGGGGCCTCCGGACATCCCCTAAGGAAAACCTGAAAGAAAATTGTTTCACATAAGGCTACCAAACTGGAAGAAAAAAAACCAAAAACACAAACCTTACATGAAACCAAGCAAAAAGAAAAAAATCACCCATATTTAAACTTCTAGTGAATTGAAGATGAATTGTTTAGTGTGGTACAAGGAAGTATACATAAAAATAATTGGATTAAATTAAGAAAAAGCACTGGGGATGAATATCAGAAAAACAGATCCTAACACAGTGAGATGTATTCAAGAGTGGAATGGCCACTGAAGAGCAGATATGAAAGTCCAACTACTAGGAACAAAACTAGAGTAGCCCAAGTTGTAGTAAATATACTGTAGAGATCAATCTTGTGTTAGGGAGGGGATTCATTTAATAGGCTTAATCACCTTTAATTTCTAGGAAGCAGCTACAGCCACATCATAGTATGGTATTTAACAGTAAAGATATCATTTTCCCTTCTGTTTACAAATTGACATAGGGCCTTTTCAGTTTTCACTCATCAAAATATTTACATTAAATGTTTATGTTAACGTCTTCTTTTTCCAAAGCTAAATGCTAAGCAACACATGCTTTCAGAAGGAATTGTTATGGATTAAAATAAAGGAATTTTTAGGAATTATTACAGATGCGTTGTGAAGTGAATTTTCTTTTATGACCTTTATAATTCAGCCCTACAATGCCCTGTACATAGCCCTGTCTCAAAATGCACAGTATTGACAAGAACAGGAATAGTTACAGAAGCAGTTGTGGTGGTAGGTTTGAAAAGAAAAAGACACACAAGAAGGAAATCAAAGATTCAGGTGAAATACCGGTAAAACCAAAGAGAAATCTTCACAGCACAAGGATATTTGTTGTCAGCCTAACTTTGATTCAACAGCACTTCTTGGTAAAGGAAGTGAATTGTTCACAGCACTCACGTGATTAAACTGGGAAGACTCTCAATGTATTGGAAGAACTGAAGTAAGGTGCAGCCCCTATCCTATCTCTAATGTGATCTGGCATAAAAGAAGAGTATCCAATTACTAGGACCAGGCCAAATCTCTCTCTGAATCAGGTATCTGTAATAAATGGCAGGTCGGGGCCAAACATTATGGATCTCCTCAGTCTAATACCAAATTATTCTTACTCTTAACAGCATCATCTGCAAATCACAGGCTAGACCACCAGCAGCCTTCTTAATCCCAAACAAACAGGGGAGATCAGAGAACATGTGGAATAAAACGGGAAAAATGGATCATTAGGCTAGCCAATTTCTACCCTATTATGTAAGTCAGATAGGATCCTATTTATTTGAAAAAGGTGACCAACATCTCTTCTGTTCTCCCAATACCCTGAGGTTGGAAGTCCAAGCCACCCTCAGGTAGAACTGAAGTATCCAGGATTCTGACTGTGGGACTCTGCTTACCATCTCACGCTTACACTAACACTGTGACAAAACTTCCCACACAAAACAGCAGCTTCACTGCATTGCTGCATGATACACACAACTTAGAAGCAAATTTTTAACACATCAGCCACATTACATGCTGAAATGTGCAACTATAAAATAAGTAGCAATACTCAGCCCTTGCCTACTTTACATATATAGGTTTCAGAGTAGCAGCCGTGTTAGTCTGTATTCGCAAAAAGAAAAGGAGTACTTGTGGCACCTTAGAGACTAACCAATTTATTTGAGCTGTAGCTCACGAAGGCTTATGCTCAAATAAATTGGTTAGTCTCTAAGGTGCCACAAGTACTCCTTTTCTTTATACGTAGGTTTAAGAGCTGAAGAGTGAGAAGGAACTTAAAGAACTTTTCCCTCACCTCAATTCCTCCTTCCAGATAAAATAAGACATGGAAATTTCTTCCCTGGCATGAAGTGCAGTACCATAGCCTACTACTACCTGGCAACAGATACTCTGCATCTACAACAAAGCTTTATTAGTATCTCTTGCTTCAAACTAAACTGAGTAGCTGTAACATCTGACAAGCACACTCCAATCGTCCAAAATAATCATGAGAACTTGTAAAGAACAATGATTTTAGCACCAGGATTCTCAGGAAAACACAGAAGTCATGGGCACTCATTATTCTTCAAGTCTTGTTGGTTATCTCAGCTTCTACTTTTGGCTCCTTCTCTATTCAATCTTTGATTAGATTTTAAATCTTTTCATCCCAATATGCTTCCAACAGAGTGGTTATTGCTTGGATCAGTCAAAACTTCATAATACCAAATGTATGTCAAAACAAAGAAGCCATTTCAATAATATATCATTGCAGACATGAAGGAAGACTTAGCACATTTTCTAATCTCCCTTTACATTGTTTCTTATGGACCAAATTCTGCCTTCCTTAGTCACACTGAGTTTCTACAACAGGGCTATTTGAGGAATAAGATACTATTCACCGTGAGAAGAGTCAAAGTGGTAGAAGAGGAAGTCACTCATCTTGCGCAGTAATGATGGTTCTTCGAGATGTGTGTCCCTATGTGTGCTCCACTGTAGGTGTATGTGGATCCCTGTGCTTCTGATTGCTATCAAGATCTCCTGTGTCCATTTAACCCTCCCATTTCCTATCGCCTCCTCATGCTCTGCCTCGAGGCTAATTAGCATTGCGTGGGCGAACCACCCTTAGTTCCTTCTCTACCGCAGAGTCCCTATCAAAAACTCCAATGTAGAGGGAAGTAGGGCAGGTTGTGGAGCACCCACAGAGGGGCACATCTCAAAGAACCATCATTACTGCACAAGGTGAGTAACTTCCTCTTCTTCTTTCGATAGCGCCCCTATGGGTGCTCCACTATAGGAAACTCCCAAGCAGTATCCCCAAGGAGAGGTTGGGGCTTCAGAGTTGAGTCTGTTCTGGATGATAACACTGCATCTATCACAATGAAATTAAGCAGAGGGTGTGAAAAAAGAAATTCCTCATTCCTGGGAGATACATAATATTTTTTTATCGACCCGTTTGCGTGGCGGAGTGGCGAATTCTGGCATTTGCCATATAAACTTAGCTGGATCCAAAAGTGCCTTGTTAATGGGGAGGGCTATCCTGGAGGAGGAGTAGAAGAATATCCAGAAGCTTATGGTGAGTGTCTTTTAACCTCCTCAAGAGATACTTGTAAGGTATCTGCCACCCTTAGTCAGGTCTTGGAAGACTTTAAAATCATCTGCCATAGACAGTGGAGGGGGCATTTCTGTCTTATCTGGAGAGGAAGAAGAGATGCTAGTAATTGGTGTAATCCTCTCCTCTAGTCTGACCTCCTGGCTCCTCCAAGATCTCCTCAGGAGGTTCTTAGGCTCTAGAGATGGTGGCTGAGGGGGAATGCCTCGCAGTCTCCTGGGGTCACACTAGATGCCCAGGAGGCATCGTGCCTACAGGCTGTCCATGGATCAAAACAGGACCAGTGGCTGGTGGAAAAAACATGGGTGGTTGATCCCATGATTGGTCATACCACAGGGGTTGTCCAGACCGAGGGTATGACTGGGCAGTCCCAGGTTGATAGCAGGAGTAAGCATGATAAGAGCAATGAGCGAGGACCCCCTCCTGGTCACTATCTGACTCTCCACTGGAAAATGGTGGAGCCAATACAGAGCGGAGGTGCAAGGCTTGGTGCCGGTGGTGATTCTTGGGCTTAAGATGTGTCTGGCACTGGGGCCCCGGTACCGATTAGAAGAGGCTCTGGTACTTCAGATACCATGAGGTCGTTAGAGAATCTAAATTCCTGTGGTGCCACTGTAGTCGGTACCATCAGTGATTGCCAATATTGTGTCGGTGGTACCGAGGGAGTCGGAGATCTTGGCTTCACATAACAGTCCGATGATTGCTGCTCACAGTCGTCGGTGCTGAGAACATCCGTACTGATGCCGTCTGCCTTGAGGTGATATGGTCTCCACTTCTGTCCCTCACTAGCGGTACTGCTGCTTCGGTGCCTGTGCCCATAGGGTCTTTAAGCATACCAGCAGTATCTGTCGCACCAGACCCACGCAATCTGTGGGTACCATACTTAGACACCTTCAGTGCCATAGCTAATGAAGAGACTGAATGTGCCAGAAATTTCCTCTGGCTGGTTCGGGGCTGACAGCTCTCTTTTTGGTCTTATGTGAAGAATCCGATGATTTTTTTTCTTGGTTCACCAGCCTTAGAGTAGAACGCTGCAGAGAAGACTGATGTCACCTGGGAGACTCTGGGCACGGGTCAGTCACAGGCTGAAGAGCTCCTACCTTGAGGAGCAGCTTTACTTTCAATTCCCATTTTTTCCAGGATCTGGTTTTCAGCTGCTGACAGAAAGTACACTTCTGTGGAACGTGGCCCTCCCCAAGGGAATGACATAGCGGGAAAGACCATCTCTTAGTAGAATGGACTCCTTACAGGAGAGGCACCTCAAACCCAGGAGAACCCAGCATGCCCCTTACTGGGGACAATCCCCAGTCCGGGGGAGGGAAAAGGGGGCAGGGGTAAAGCAAAAACTTTTAAGGCTTTTTTTTTTTTTTTTAAAAACAGGGGAAGAGAAAAAACTAATGGAAACTCTATGAGATTACGAAGAAAAACATTAAAACAAGCTAAGAACAAATTTCTAAAGAAGTAAAGTATCCGTGAATGGACTGCTAATTGTTCCATCTCTAGCCAGGGAGGTTGAGCACCCATAGGGACTCTATTTGAAGATTATGGCCCCAAATAAATAAAATGTTATATTGTAGTTTCATAATGGCAGACATGTCTGCACCTTAATGCACCAAAATACTCTTTACCTGTAACCTCAACTCAAGTATCTTATTGACGACTGAATATACTGGATTGATGCTTCCTAACAAATACACTCTTTCTCTATTCTAACAAAACGATTTCCAAGACTACTTCAGGGCAACTTAATTTCCTTTGCTACGGAATTACAACAGCAAAGTAGGTACATAATAAGATCTTTTTCTTTTCTTCTACAAAAATGGGCCTAACCATTTCTGCACACCTACTGAAATTCTAATGGTTTAAAATATACATTCGTAGCTTGAACAACAAAGAAGAACACATTCAAACAGCGTCCAACAGATCTCTCTTTCCTATCTGATTTTTTAAATTTACTCCATACCTTTTGCCTTTCTTGTTTATTTAGACTGTAAGCTCTTTGGGGCAGGGACTCTCTCTTACTTCAGCTACAGTACGAGCTAGGGGTGCAATTCCCTGGCTCATGTAAAGTAACATGTATAGTCATGTGCTCACATCTAGCGGTTTCAGAAGGGAGCATACTCAACATGGCTAATCCATACCTCTGTTTCCTCCACCCATGCTACTGCAGCTACATTGCTATTTATACTCATGCTAGCTCAATGTGAACTAGTGAGAGTATGTGTACAAAGCAGGGGAAATCACATCCCTATCTCACAGTGGTGATGTAGCTTGTGTGTTCATACAGTTCCTATCAGAAGTCCAGCTGACAGAGTAAATGGCTATAAAATGTTAAATTATAATTTCAGATACCTTATTATGATGTTTTGGAGTACAGTACAGCAGTCAAATTATGGTCCTATCAAATATATTTTTAAATGTAAATATTGGGATAGTGTGTACAGTGTATATAAAAATAGATCACTCAAGTTCATATTGCTCTGTGACATGACATACAGTAAGTAATCCACAAACCTAAATCTATTTGCTTATACATATTAGGATTCATAAATTTATCAGTAATTCTATTAATGTTTTTATTAAAATGATTAAATACAGTATGTAATGAAAGCACAAATTCTTTGCAAATATCCAAATCATTTACATATGCCCTAACTAGCCTATGCGGTATCTAAACTAAAAGGATTCAGCACAGTCATGACCAGAACACACTGACCATCATTATATACTGATATTTTAAAATTTAAAATTATTTGCCTTTGTTCCTAAGGCTTTAAAAGACACAAAACCAAATTTGGAACAGCGCAAATAAATGGCTGGCTACTAACTTATTAAAAATTTGGATGCAGCAAACCATGGTCTATATTATATAAATATATTAATAAATGGACAGTTTTTCTGAAAACAAAAAAAGAGGGCAAAAATCTGCTCTCTGATTAGAGCATTGGCTCTCCACTGAGATACTGTGCTATCCTGAACGCACAGATCTCCCACTGATGTAACTGACAGCTCCACACATATGCAAAGTAAAGAAATAGCAGAGACAAGTTCCAATACACAGATCTGAGAGGTGAATTTTGCCCCAAATCTTTTTTGCTCCGTTCAGATTTGCAAGAGGATATATCAAATTTAATTGCTAAAATTCCATATTTGACCATTAACTAGAGATATCTAAAAGCAGATTCACCGCTATACATACACACACACACTCTTGCTCTCTCTTTGAATGTTTGAAAGTTATTTGGATCTCAGTTTCTCTTCAGTTTTTCCCACGTTACTGTTGCCAACTTCTTTCCCCACACACAGAAAGCTAGATATTGGCATGGTGGTTTCTGCAAAAAGAAGTAAAAACCACCACATGTACCCACAGCCGCTTCCTCTTTCTCTGAAATGTACAGTGGATTTTCAAGCTACTGAAAAACAAAAACAAAAAAACCCCATGAAACCTGAATAATTGCTCATGATATTTTATAGTTTGTCCTTTACCCTATTATCCTCTTGATTCCGTTTAATTAATAACAATCTTTTCTATGTCAAACAGGAATGTCTCTGACCCTTCCTATTTCCTGGGATAATGTTATGCTTCTGACATGAAACTGACAAATACATGAACATTGAGAAGTTAAGGCTTTGATTCCTTGCTTCATTTATGCTGTTGTATTTGAACAAGCAGTAAACTAAAACCTGGAGTGGGGGGAGGAAGGGTTCACCAAACTAAGGGCTAGCTGGTGGGTAGAGGAGAGACAGAACAAAAATAACTCAGTGTCGTTGCTTCTGGGGTTGAAATCAGACTTTGTTTAATATCACTTTGTGTGTTTCATTTCCTATGGGCTATTGTTGTTTTTTTTAAATGGTGCAGTAGACAGCACTTAAAAGAACACTCTCCCTGGTTAAAGAATGAACCATTTTCCCTGTGCCCCAAACCAAAATTTGTACAAAAATACAGTGCGGACTTGTAAGTGAATTCCAAAGAAAGAATAAACTAGATAGATAGACAGACAGACACACACACACAGTCAGTGTACCAAATGGTAAAATGCCATAGAACAGTGGTTTTCAAACTGTGGAAGGCACTGGGTCACGGCGGCTCCGGTCAGCACCGCCGACCATGCCGTTAAAATTCCCGTCGGCGGTGCTGTCCGGCTAAGGCAGGCTAGCCCCTACCTGTTCTGATACCATGCTGCACCCCGGAAGCGGCCAGCACCAGGTCCAGCTCCTAAGCGGGGGGGCCATGGGGCTCCACGCGCTGCCCCCGCCCCGAACACTGGCTCTGCACTCCCATTGGCTGGAAACTGGGGGGGCGGTGCCTGCAGGCAAGAGCCGCATAGGAGCCGGACCTGCCGCTGGCTGCTTCCGGGTCGCAGCACGATCTGAGGTGCCAGGACAGGCAGGAAGCCTGCCTCTGCACCCCTGCTGCACTGCAGACTGGGAGCCGCCCGAGGTAAGCCTGTGTCTCAACCCCGTACCCCAATCCCACCCCAAACCCGGAGCCCGCTCCTGCACCTCAAACCCCTCATCCCTGGCCCTACCCCAGAGTCTGCACCCCCAGCCCAGAGCCCTGACCCTCTCCCACACCCCAACCCCGTCACAGCCCTAAGCCCCCCCAAACCCGGAGCCCACTCCTGCACCCCAAACCCCTCATCCCTGGCCCCACCGCAGAGCCTGCACCCCCAGCCCAGACCCCCTCCTGAACCCCAAGCCCCAGCCCAGAGCCCCCTCACGCAACTGAACCCCTCATTCCTTGCCCCACCCCAAAGCTCTCACCTCTGTACCCCAACCCTCTGCCCCAGCCCTGAGCCCCCCACCCCCACACACACATCCCACATCCCCAGCTCCGTTGGGACATGGACATCCACAATTTTCTTCAACTGGGTCTCCAGAATAAAAGTTTGAAAACCACTGCCATAGAACACTTACCTGATAAAAGAAAAGATTTGTTAAATAAAACACATTTACTGTCCACCTAACCATTATACATTCCATACAAGAAAACCTTCTTAGATAACCTCATTTCAAGGAGCTTTTTTAAAAACTGTAAGTCTGGGTGCAACAAGATTATCAGTTCAAAAGGTTTTCACTGGAGGATAAAAATAATTGTGGTGTGCGGAAAGACTGCAGCAGCTGTTTATTTACTTTCAGCTTTGCTTCCATTTGCTTTCCATTCTATCTCTGCCCATGTCATGATACCTCCAGGTATATCAAATGGTGTCAATGTCCCGCCAACCCACTGCATCCATGAAATATCATGGCACATTAATGAAATATCATGCCACATTCCAAGTAAGAGTCCATGCCATGGGGTCATAAAAGTCAACTTCAGGAAGAAACACCTGGACATCTATAGACATGGATAAAGAATATTTTCTGGTATGCTCGATTGGTTTACGGACCAACGTCTCACAGGAGTCCCCAAACCTCACCTTCTCTTTATGTATTTATTCCATTATATTTATTTTCTGTCTACTTGTGGAGTGGCCTGTGGGCATCTGACCTTCACAGATAAGTTTATATACAGCCACCAGGGCATAAAAATAGGCAAAAATCCATGGGAAACCACAGAAGTGCTTTTAGTAATAGAGCTACCCAACATGTAGATTCTGAAGCCATCTAAAACATGAGGAACCAGTGGAATGGGAGGGATGAGGTGTATGTAGCCATGCAAAGTCATCTGCAGCAGCTTCAACACCAGGAAAAAACGGTTACTTACCTGTATAGTAACTATTGTTCATTGAGATATGTATTCCACTCAGGCATGCATGCGGTCAGCGCATCAAAATCAGATAACTTTGCTTAGCAGTAACCACCGGGGAGTTGCTCACGCCGTTTTGCCCTGTAGCCCCTCTGATGGCTAGAAAACAGCAGTGCTACCCTGATCCCCCTGAGTTCCTTCACACTGGAATCCAAGGCTGTTCCAATACAGAGGAGACAAAGGATGGGTCATGGAATAATCCCGGCTCCCACATGTCAAAGAACAATACTTAAAGTACAGGTAAGTAACTTTTTTTTTTTTTCTTCGAGTGGTTGGAGATATGTATTCAACTCAGGTCACTCACAAGCAGTACCTGAACGAAGTGGGGCTTGAAGTCTACCTAAAGAATGATTGCAAAACTGCCTTCCCAAAGTTTGTATCTGTCTGATCTAGATGCAGTCATAATAGCATAACGCTTGGTAAATACACACTGAAGACCAGGAAGCTGCTCAGGAAATGTCTAATATAGCAACATCATTGAGGAATGTGACCGAAGCGGCTGAACGAACCACCAGTTTTTGTAGAGGTGTAGACTGAGCTAATCCATATGCTGCTGTAATACAGGAAGTAATACACCTGGAGATCATCTGTGCGGAAACCACCTGACTCTTCACTTGATACACACAAAAAAGACAAAGAGTTGAGCTGAATGACAAAACAATTCAGTCCTCTCCAAGTAGAATGCCAAACGTCATCTCACCTCCAATGTATGAAGGCAGGGTTCCTCTGTATTCAGATGTGGTATAGGAAAGAATACACACAAATATATAGTTTGGTTAAGGTGAAATTATGAAACTATTTTAGACAAAAATTTTGGATCCAGCCTTAGGGCCATCTTAGGCATGACAAATTGCATATATGGAGATCCTGCCATGAGAGCCTGCAACACACTCACCCACCTTGCATAAATTATGGCTACAAGAAAAGCTGTCTTTCGGCAAAGAAGCACAGAGAGCAGGTTGCCAAGGGCTCAAGAGAGGACCCAGGCTGCTGTTTCTTTAAAAGGAGGGAAGAGATGGACATTCCCTTTTAAAAATCTATCCACCAGAGAGTTAGAAAAAAACTGAGTTCCCTTGAAACTGTGGCTGAAATGTTGATATCACCACTAAGCAGACCCTCAAGGAGTTGAGAGAGAGACCTGAGGATTTAAAATGCAACAGATAATCCAAAATGTCCTGAATGCATACTGGCTTCAGCTGGATTCCCCGAGCTAGAGACCAAACAGAAAAATACTTCCACTTGACATAATATGTATTACTAACCGATTCTGAACACCAGGTAAGTGTACCGCTGTAGGGGCTAATGTCCTTCTTGAAGCAAAGATGCCAAAAATTTATTGCTTCCTGGCAAAGTTGGTTGGAATGAGGTCACCCTGCTTGTTCACATAAAACACTATTTTGGCACTGCTGGTAAGTATGTGAACGACTGTACCCCCGATTTGAGATCAAAAGGCCTTGCATGCATCGTAAATGGCTTGAAGCTCTAGACCATTGATTCGGAGTGAAGCTTCCTGTTCTGACTACAGACCCTGAAACTTCAGTGACTTTAGAGGCATACCCCAGCCTTTGTGGATGTATCATTACCTAGAGTCCTGGCTGGAGAAGGATATTGCTGGTGTTGTTGCTGACTTCCATAATGATGCATTTGTGGCCTGGGTATAAACCCCCAATGACTGCAGAATAGCATGAGAGCCCTTAAAATAATGCAATGTCTCATCAGTTTTCTCCGAAAATAAAAACCGAACATGAAAAGGTAAGTTCTCTGTGCTCTGTTGGACCTCAGGAGATATGCTGGAGTTCTGTAACCATGAGGCCCTTCTGAGAATGATGACCTGAGGCCATAGGTGTGGATGAAGTATCTGCCATGTCCACTGCTGACTGCAAAGACGTCTTTGCCACCAAATGACCTTCTGCAATGAATGCCTTAAACTCTTCCCTAGAGGATTCTGGCAATTTATCCATAAACTTGCACAGCACCCCAATTCACAAGGTCACACTTAGATAACGGAGCCTGCTGGTTTGCAATGCATATTTGTAATGAAGAGGTTGAATACCTCTCCCCATCAGGTCTAAACTCTTAGACTCTGTCTTTTTGTGTGGATTTATATCTCCCCTGCCATAATCTCTTGTTTGCTGCCATCACAATAAGCGAATTAGAAGGTGGATATGAGACAAAATACTCAAAACCTTCTACAGGGACATAATGCTGAAGAGTGCTGAAGGAATTGGCGGCTGTGATTGCAGAGCCCTTGGCCATTATCTTTGAAAACTCGTGGCGAACGGGGGAAGTCCCGGATGACTGGAAAAAGGCTAATGTAGTGCCAATCTTTAAAAAAGGGAAGAAGGAGGATCCTGGGAACTACAGGCCAGTCAGCCTCACCTCAGTCCCTGGAAAAATCATGGAGCAGGTCCTCAAAGAATCAATCCTGAAGCACTTACATGAGAGGAAAGTGATCAGGAACAGTCAGCATGGATTCACCAAGGGAAGGTCATGCCTGACTAATCTAATCGCCTTTTATGATGAGATTACTGGTTCTGTGGATGAAGGGAAAGCAGTGGATGTATTGTTTCTTGAATTTAGCAAAGCTTTTGACACGGTCTCCCACAGTATTCTTGTCAGCAAGTTAAGGAAGTATGGGCTAGATGAATGCACTATAAGGTGGGTAGAAAGCTGGCTAGATTGTCGGGCTCAACGGGTAGTGATCAATGGCTCCATGTCTAGTTGGCAGCCGGTGTCAAGTGGAGTGCCCCAGGGGTCGGTCCTGGGGCCGGTTTTGTTCAATATCTTCATAAATGATCTGGAGGATGGTGTGGATTGCACTCTCAGCAAATTTGCAGATGATACTAAACTGGGAGGAGTGGTAGATACGCTGGAGGGGAGGGATAGGATACAGAAGGACCTAGACAAATTGGAGGATTGGGCCAAAAGAAATCTGATGAGGTTCAATAAGGATAAGTGCAGGGTCCTGCACTTAGGATGGAAGAATCCAATGCACCGCTACAGACTAGGGACCGAATGGCTAGGCAGCAGTTCTGCGGAAAAGGACCTAGGGGTGACAGTGGACGAGAAGCTGGATATGAGTCAACAGTGTGCCCTTGTTGCCAAGAAGGCCAATGGCATTTTGGGATGTATAAGTAGGGGCATAGCGAGCAGATCGAGGGATGTGATCGTTCCCCTCTATTCGACACTGGTGAGGCCTCATCTGGAGTACTGTGTCCAGTTTTGGGCCCCACACTACAAGAAGGATGTGGATAAATTGGAGAGAGTCCAGCAAAGGGCAACAAAAATGATTAGGGGTCTAGAGCACATGACTTATGAAGAGAGGCTGAGGGAGCTGGGATTGTTTAGTCTGCAGAAGAGAAGAATGAGGGGGGATTTGATAGCTGCTTTCAACTACCTGAAAGGGGGTTCCAAAGAGGATGGCTCTAGACTGTTCTCAATGGTAGCAGATGACAGAACGAGGAGTAATGGTCTCAAGTTGCAATGGGGGAGGTTTAGATTGGATATTAGGAAAAACTTTTTCACTAAGAGGGTGGTGAAACACTGGAATGCGTTACCTAGGGAGGTGGTAGAATCTCCTTCCTTAGAGGTTTTTAAGGTCAGGCTTGACAAAGCCCTGGCTGGGATGATTTAACTGGGAATTGGTCCTGCTTCGAGCAGGGGGTTGGACTAGATGACCTTCTGGGGTCCCTTCCAACCCTGATATTCTATGATTCTATGAATACCTATTATCAGTAGGCCTTGCCATGGGCATTAAAGATGTTGGGGTTTTCCACAGAGATATGGCAGTCTCTAATATCACTTCATTACAGAAAGAGAAATTCGGCCAGGAGATGAGGACTGAAGAACATCCACTCAACAAACTCAGCCTGAACACCCAAGGTCAACACCATTCATTTCAGGAGATCTTAATATGATTTAAAATCCTCAGGCACTGGACATGAAGAACCCAGCACTGTAACATCAAGTGGGACCAACGGAATCTCCTATGGCAACACATGTGACTGTAACAAGGGGTCCGGTTGCACCAACTCAGAGGGAGCCACCTCAGTCTGTGGATGCAGCACAGCTGCTCAGGAGTGGAGACTGCCAAGGGAATGGGTGACCTCTCCTTGGATGGAGCAGAAGACCAGGGACTCACCGAATGAAGACCCTGTCAGGGATCTCAAGGAGGCCACTGTTGATAGGAGTATGGCTTTGTGGCCAGTAGGATCCGGGCCATAAACCTTTATCCCTATTGCAAAAGCAGTACTGATCCCGGTACTGATGGTGATTCCCCAAGAGGTCTTGACGACGTTTGAGAGTAGTACTGCAAACGTGAAGAAGAGGGAGATGTCTCCAAACTCAATTCTGAAGACCCTTCCAGGTAGTCTGACAGTAATGGAGGAACCACTCCAGGTGTAGCAAGTAAACACCCTGCGTCAGTCATAGCCCAACACACAGGTCTCATCAGTACAGATGATTGTACAGCAGTCAGCACTTTTAGTACCAGTACAGGCACTGAACTCACTCTAGGTACCAAAGCAGGCACCAGTACTGAGGACGAAATTGGTACCAGACCCACCAATGTAGATTCTACCGCACGATAGTATCTGCACTGGCAAATCCCTCAATACTGAGCAAGAAGTCGATTACAAGCCTGCCCCCTGGGTATGAGGCAATTTGGACGATGGTACCAACAACAATGATTAGTCTGAAAACAGTCCAGGCAGTGACAAGGACATCAAAGAAGAAGCTACCACAGTCGAATGTTCTTGGGTAGGTGGACAGTCAGGAACAGAAACACACAGTAAGTTTGCTGCTACCTGATACATAGCCAGTATGAAAACCATCAGTGCCAACACCACTGTCATCAGCACTGGACTTAATGGACACAGCACTGGAGTACCAGAGTTGATGGTACGGTGTCTGTCTGGTCTCACTTTGGTACCAGACAGCGCACAGATGGTCCAGCTCTATCTCATGTCCCAGAAGACTCCCAGTGGCAGTCTGCTCTCCTCTTAGAAGGCGAGGAGGAATCTCTCCCATCTCTGGAAAGGCCCTGATCCGTTTTGTGGTTTCTTTTTCTCAGAGGACCAGACACCGGAGAAGAATCTCTGCCTGCTTGGCAAGGAATCCTAATCTGGTTGTAAAAAGAAAAGGAGTACTTGTGGCACCTTAGAGACTAACCAATCTCTAAGGTGCCACAAGTACTCCTTTTCTTTTTGCGAATACAGACTAACACGGCTGTTACTCTGTAATCTGGTTGTGTAGCTCCAGCCCATAGTGGCTCAGGTGCTCTCTGGGGGGCCAATCTGTGGTGGTCCCTAGTGCCCAAGCGGGCCTCATGGCCTCCTCCATATGGTGCTGCTTCAAGCTCAAGTCTCTGGCCACCTGCTTTCTGTTCTTGAATGACTTGGAGATGGAGCAACTTTCCTTAATGTGTCTTTCCCCAAGGCACAATAAACCCCACAGACTCAAGTGGTGGATGGTAAGAAGGAACTTCATAGATTCTAAGGTATCATTGTGAGCATCTAGTCTAGCATAGGTCACAGAACTTTCCCCAAATAATCCCTAGAAAATATCTTTTCAAAAAATTTCCAAACTTGATGTAAACGTTGTCAGTGATGGAGAATCCAAATTGTGGGCACCAGAACTGGAGAGAGTATTCCAGCAGAAGTCGAACCAGAGCCAAACAGCAAGGTAAAATAACCTCTCTACTCCTTTTTAAGACTCCCCTAATCCCAGGATGATATTAGTTCTTTGGCCACAGCGTCACACTGGGAGCTCATATTCAGCTGATTATCCACCACATCCCCCAAATCTTTTTCTGGGTCATTGCTTCCCAAGATAGAGTCCCCAATCCTGTGAGTTTGGCCTACATTCTTTGTTCCTAGATGTATACATTTATATATAGTAGTATTAAAACACATTGTTCGTTTACTCCCAATTTGGCCTGATAAATTGTGTCAGGCCAAGAAAGGAAGGGGTCATGTATTAGTAAAAATTTATGTTTGTATTTTATACACAGTAATTTAAATAAAAAATAATAATGTAGCATGTATTAAATGTATTGGTGTATAATTTGACCATATTCTGCCAGCCACCCTTTCTGAAAGCAGAAAGGAATGGCCTAAAAGCAAAGTAAAATATGTTGCTGTGGCTAAACACCACCTCCTAGCTGCTATATAAACAACAAATAAAATTAAAAAATAAAACTGCCTTGGCCATAAAATGTACTAAAATGCAAATTCTTAGTTTAGCATCACTTAAACAGAAAATGTTTTAAATAATATCTAAAAATGTTAGGGTATTAACACATTTTAAAACAACAAATATAAATAAATGCAGTATGTTTCCAGCATAGTTAAGCCTAATTTGTTATTAAATAACATTATTATTAAAATTGCTCACCAACAATCTATAAAAACAAAAATATAAAAAGTGAGCCTGATCCCAAAATTAACCATGAAATCCTTTTGGCTACCCCGGGTTATAAAGCCCTCAAAAATAGGTATGCTTGTCCCTACCTGTCACCACAAAACCATGTAGCAAAAATACCTCATTAAAAACATATATATAAAACAAACTAACAAATATAACGTGTGTTTTGTACAACAATGTGTATGTATTACATCCTAAAAAACAATATTTTTTAAAAAATGCAAGTATCAGCCAACCCCCAATAAATAAATGTAAATGTAATGCCAGTGAATTATATATTAACAATCTCACATACTATTTACCAAAAATAAAAAAAGCACAAAGCATTATAACCGCTACCCCAGTTAATTTCTCTGTTATTCTTGGCCTAAATTAGCACAATCTAACTAATCACTTATTATCAAAAACCAAAGTAACTCAGTTTTTACAACAAACACAGAAAAATACAAAAATACATGTCATTCAAATATTGCATGCAAATAAAAACAACCTATCATTAGTACAACGTTTTTACATGCTGGTCCCCAACTTCTAAGGGCATATTATCTATCACGTTCCACCCATTGCTAGTTGTGTTAATACTGTCCTGTGTTTGCCTACTAAAAAAACAAAAAATGTTTGTTATATTACAACCACAAGCTCAAATTGCCTCTCAATATATTGCTATAAAACAGTTGTATAAAATATGACCCACTCAAGAATTGTTTTTGAGGGGTCAAAAAACAACACGTAGTAGTAAAATTTTATGTTTGTATTTTATATAATTTCAATAAAAAATAAAAAAATATGTAGCATGTATTAAACATATTAGTGTATAATTTAACCATATCCTGCCAGCCACCCTTTCTAAAAGCAAAAAGGAATGGCCTAATGGGCCACTGGTAAAAATGCATCAGCTAAAATCTGTGTCTAAGCTAATTTCAAGGCAGTAACAGACCTTTTAGGGTCACCACTTTGTTGTAGGTTTAGGATTTTAAAATAAGTAAAAAAATGCAATAATTATTTTTCTCTTGCATTGCAATTTAATGTTCCTGTTCACATGTTCTGTGTAAATCAATTCTATTTTGTGTATAAATTAAAAATATGTATGTTAAAAAATAAATATGAAAACCATCACCAAATGTTCTAAAAAAATGAAAAGAAAAACAAAACAAAACCAAGGACTGACACAAAAGCACCAAAAAATTACAGCACACTCCTATTAAAATATCAAAAAAAGGGCAAATTAACAACTCTAAAAATAAAACAGGCACCTATCAATAAAAACAAAATTGCTGTAATCAAAACCAGCATAAAGTAACTCCCTAAAAAACTTAATAAAAACAATTTCAAAAAACAAGCACTCATCGAACAGCAATTAATTACAGCAAGGTACCTCACCAAAGGCTCTTAAGCAAAGTAAACAGTCATGGGATAAGAGGGAAGGTTCTCTTATGGATTGGTTAAAAGATAGGAAACAAAGGTAGGAATAAATGGTCAGTTTTCAGAATGGAGAGGTAAATAGTGGTGTTCCCCAGGCGTCTGTATTGGGACCAGTCCGATTCAACATACTCATAAATGATCTGGAAAAAGGGTTCAGAGTAGCAGCAGTGTTAGTCTGTATCTGCAAAAAGAACAGGAGTACTTGTGGCATCTTAGAGACTAACAAATTTATTTGAGCATAAGCTTTTGTGGGCTTGTAGTCTGTTCTTGAAGCTTTTCTTTTGCAAAATTGCCACCTTTAAGTCAGAGAGGTTGAAGTGTTCTCCTACTGGTTTTTGAATGTTATGTAAACAGTGAGGTGCCATGCATCTGACGAAGTGGGTATTCACCCACGAAAGCTTATGCTCCAACACGTCTGTTAGTCTATAAGGTGCCACAGGACTCTTTGCCGCTTTTACAGATCCAGACTAACACAGTTACCCCTCTGATACTTGACACACAGGAAAAGAGATGCTGTATTGGGCAATCTATGCACCATCAATAGAAGAGGAGAGAGACAGAACAAAGAATAAATAAAGGACAAAGTACCAACAAGATGAAGCACGTGGATTTAGAGGAAGAGAATGGTTGAGAGAGATGGAAGGAGAATAATTGATCTGACCAATGAACTGGGAAAGGGGAAAGGAAAAGGCACACAACTTTTAGGTTAGGGAATTTTATTTATTTATGCACCCACATATAACTGTATTTTCCAGGCAGACATCACACTGTCTCATAAAGAGGAAATGGATATGTCAAGAGTGTTGTTGCTGTAGGCATTCATAGTATGATTGTTGGATGTTTTACTCAGTAAAGGGGGAATGCATTTCAAAATACATGCTGGCTTTCTGAATTTTCAATTCTTTAGTTTGAGACAAATGGACAGTTTCAATATACTCACTCTCTCTCTGTTAGCTTTAAGTTATGGTAACAAACCTGCATATTCCACCAATGTCAACTAGAAAAAAGCAAGGAATATCCCATCAACACTTGTTAAGTAGATATCAACACTTTACTTATCAGGTCATTTCCACCACTCACAGGGTATGTATCTTCCCCTTCATCCTGAACACCCAACCTGCTCCGTGAATCTTGGTTATATATTCATGTGTTTTGTTGATCAATATAGGGTTGACATGGCTTTCAAAAGTTACAGGGTACTTTACATGGAGATGGTGAAAGTAAGTGAGGCACAGTGTCAGATTACAAGGGGTGGCTGTGAGGTACATTTTTCTGTAATGTTTAAGAAATGTGCATGATCCATGTTAAAAGTAACTGTTCAGTCCCACTGAAGACCAGGATGTGGAAATAAAATTCAAACAAGTGTGAAACAAAGCAATTTTAATCTTGCTTTAAGTGCAAATCTTAGTTCAGCTATACCTATAAAGCTGCTATCAATATGTCCATAACATATACTACGAATATATAAATATTTTATACACACACACAAACACATGCAACAATTATAGCAAAGCTGGTGTTCCATTTTAAGCCCATTTTCAGTTGCTTATAGCTTGCTAAACTTAACTTTTCAGGTTAAAATTTTCCATGCCTCTGACTGAATATTTTTTGGAACTTTTCAGGAAACACAGTTTGGCTATTTCCAAGAATGATTTTGGGGGAAAATAAGTAGTTTTGCCAATATTAAAAAAAAAATGTTCCAATAATTTCTTTCCAGAGCTCTGGTGTCTGCAAAACTTGGAGAAGCAAACTGAGATTTGGCAAGAGGGTATTCCTTGGGGTCAGTGAGGTGTTGTTTTGCTGTCCTCATGAAAATCCACCCAGATTTGGCTGTGTTATAAGACTGAAAACCGCCAGGTGCACATTCTCACCTTTTGAAAGCTTGTTGCTACAATCTCTGAACATTCTGCCTACACTGAACATACTTGAGCCCCCAGACCTTCTTCAATACCACACTGAATATGCTACAGCCCCAAAGAGCTCCATAACAGATCAACCACACTAGGATCCTAGGCACAGAGTTAGCGCTCCAAACAGGGAAATGATGCAGCACAGTTACAGCAGCTGCCACCACCTCTTGGTTAGAGGAAGGCAGGGTTATTATAAAAGAAAGTGACAGGTGTGAGCTCAGTTCCCCTTCTCCTCCTTGGCTTTTGACAGATGTGGTGGAAGTGTCTCTCCATCCTGTTTGAATCTACTTTTAGCATTGAGGGAATGTGTGCTACATGCCAGGAAGAGACCATGAGTTCTGGTCTGAGCTCTTCCACTGATAATCATTTTGTGTAATTCACAGCCCTTACTACTAAGGTCTCATGCCCCTATACTGGGAGGCAGGATAGTATAATTCCTCCCACATTTACAGATGGGATAACTCAAGACTTTGCACTAGGTGAGTTATGGTTGAACTGGGTATAGAACTCAGGAGCCAAATTCTGTGTAGCAACAGAAGGTGCAGAGCAGAAACCTCCCAGATTCTGGAAGCTGAGCTAATAGTCAATGTAAGTTAGAGCAGCCCAGAGGCAGCTTATAGATTTCTCCATATTCCAGTCTCTCATACACCCCCTCCTTACTCTACACTGGGGACTTTGAGGAGAAACATTGTAGGGTCTTGCATACCAGACTCAACAGTGCCTGTTCCAGGGCCGGAATCAACAGCTCTGGATGAGTTGCCGGGGTCTCAGAGTGGCCCGGTGTGGGTCACACTCTGCTAGTATCTCTTTGCCCCATGGACCTCAGAGATGCAGATCACCCTATCTGTCTTCTTCTGCTTCTTTCTCAGCACCTGTGATGAAGAGCAGTGCCGAGAGGCACTTGCTGGAGTGATCTTCTTCAGCATCTGGGATGACAGACAGTGCCAGGAGTCCTGAGAAGCAGAAGCAGCATCCTTTTTTGGCACAGATGATGTGGAACGGCACTGAGCCACCATAATAGAAGCCAGGGTGCTTCTTATTGAGGCTGAAATACTTGGTGCCGAGTCGGAGTGACTCAGCTCTGAGGGAGGGCAAAGTGCTGCCTCAATGCAGAGGAACCTAAACCTGGTGTCCCTGTCTTTTTTGGTGGGGGCCTGAAGTCTCTGCAGATTTTGCAGCAGTCCCACACATGAGCTTTCCCCAGGCATTTAAGGCAAACAAATCCATTTCTTTTGTATCTTTTCATTTGGGCCTGCTGTCCCTGCTATTCCCTTTCACTACCAGCTGACACAATCAGAGCTCCTAGGGAGGAATGGGAGTAGAGAAACTCAAATCCCTGTCTGTGAACAGAGTATTTATGTTCAGCCCTTCCTGCAGAGGGAGGAAGGGATGAAGTAGTCTGCCATAAGAACTTAGTATGCTCTAAAATTGCCTCATTGATAGGTAAGGCCACCAGCTATGGCCCAGTGGTAGCTAAAATAACTACTTAAGGTCCCAGGCAGGAACATTTCATGAAGGACCCGGAAACTAGGAGGAAACCCCACAGGTTCCAAAGGGACCACAGGACAGGTGGAGGACCCCAATGATCTCCTAGCCACATACCTGATCCCATTCCACAAGAATCTCAAAACAACCCTGGGTACAACTGACTAGCCAGGGAGAATCATGACTGCCTCCATGGCCAGGAAACATAGAAGCCAACCTCTGATTCAAAATCATCCTCTGCAGGCCTGGGGGGGGCCTCTCCCAATGGAGAGAGGTCTAGATGCTGCCTGAGCAGAGGAGTGCTTGGACTTTGCACTCTACTCTTATCCACATGCTTAACAGATTTAGGGGCTGATGAGCTTCCTCTCTCAACGGTTTGACTAGAGGTCCTGTGTCTCTTCGTAGGCATCGGGGGGGGAGGGGGGTGCCAGGTCTCAGGTAAAATAGGAGGCACACTCCTAACAAGCCAAAGCCCTAGGTGCCAAGCCAGAGCAGCCAGGCTCTGAAAATAGTCTCAATCAGCAGAAACTTCAGCTTGGCTTCTCTATCTTTTTTAGTCCTCTGAAGTCTTTGCAAATCTGGCAGCCATCTCAAATATGTGATTCCGCCAAACACGTCAAGCAGCTTGACCAAGGGTCACTCACAGGCATCAGCATTGAACAACTAAAGCACGGCTTAAAGCCCAGTGATAGAGACATTCCTCTGTACTGAGAAATGGAACCCCAAACCAGGGAACTGAAACAAAACCCCTGATTCTGTTTATCAACACTTACCTAATAATGAACTATAAAAACTAGAAAAGGAGTAGTTGTGGCACCTTATAGACTAACAAATTTATCTGCGCATAAGTTTTCATGAGCTACAGGTCACTTCATCGGATGCATGCACTAGGCAACTGTTTATAAGAATTTACAAGTAAAACACTGAAAGCACTTGCTAAGGCAAACCTAGCAATTCCAGTTATCACAGTTGGTTAAGAAGGATGGAAGGAGGATTGGAAGCGGCTCTGCCCTTTATATTGACATAGAGTGCTGCGCAGAAACAGAGGGCATAGAATCAGAGTTGGCAGGGACCTCAGGAGGTCATCTAGTCCAACCCCCTGCTCAAAGCAGGGCCAATCCCCAATTAAATCATCCCAGCCAGGGCTTTGTCAAGCCTGACCTTAAAAACCTCTAAGGAAGGAGATTGCACCACCTCCCTAGGTAACCCATTCAGTGCTTCACCACCCTCCTAGTGAAAAAGTTTTTCCTAATATCCAACCTAAACCTCCCCCACTGCAACTTGAGACCATTACTCCTTGTTCTGTCATCTGCCACCACTGAGAACAGTCTCGATCCATCCTCTTTGGAACCCCCTTTCAGGTAGCTGAAAGCACCTATCAAATCCCCCGTCGTTCTTCTCTTCTGCAGACTAAATAATCCCAGTTCCCTCAGCCTCTCCTCATAAGTCATGTGTTCCAGACCCCTAATCATTTTTGCTGCCCTCCGGTGGACTCTTTCCAAATTTTCCACATCCTTCTTTTACTGTGGGGCCCAAAACTGGACACAGTACTCCAGATGAGGCCTCATCAATGCCGAACAGCAGGGAACAATCATGTCGCTCGATCTGCTGGCAATGCTCCTACTTATACAGTCCAAAATGCCGTTAGCCTTCTTGGCAACAAGGGCACACTGTTGACTCATATCTAGCTTCTCGTCCACTGTAACCCCTAGGTCCTTTTCTGCAGAACTGCTGCCTAGCCACTCTGTCCCTAGTCTGTAGCGGTGCATGGGATTCTTCCGTCCTAAGTGCAGGACTCTGCACTTGTCCTTTTGAACCTCATAAGATTTCTTTTGGCACAATCCTCTAATTTGTCTGGGTCCCTCTGTATCCTATCCCTACCCTCCAGTGTATCTATCTCTCCTCCCAGTTTAGTGTCATCTGCAGTGTCATCCCTGGCTGGGATGATTTAGTTGTGGATTGGTCCTGCTTTGAGCAGGGGGTGGACTAGATGACCTCCTGAGGTCCCTTCCAACCCTGATATTCTATGATTCTATGATCTGCAGAGGCACTGACGCCTCCCTGACAGGTACCACTGAGGGAAAAGTTTCCAATAACTGTGCATGGGGCGTTCTCTCACCACGAGTGGAATGCACATGTACAATCACTCAAAGATGAAAAATGAGATTCTGGGACAGGAGGGAGAAGAGAACAAGATATTACTGGCATAAACAGTAATAAGCCACAGGCATTCCTATAGCTAAACTTCTGCTGCCACTGCTTCCAGAACTTCTAAAAGGAAAAGACTTCATTCTTGAAGACAAAAAACCCTCTGGAAATATTATTTTATCTTCCTGTAGTGAGAGCTACTGGAGTGCATATTACAGTAAAATATTCACCTTCCTTAGACAATTAGAAGTCAGGACTGAAGTTTGCTTTCATGAACAATTCAATTCAATTGCACGTAATATAAATACATCAAAATGAATTACAAACAAAAATGCAATTTCAAAAAATTTAAATTTTTATAAACTTCCTTTGTAAACTAATGCTATGTCTCAATTACATTTCTACATATTTCCCCATGCTCAGTATGCTCTATGTATTATTGTGTTGAAAAAGGCCATTAATTTCCACACAAAATACTAAGACATAATTAGACCCCATCTGAAAAATCACTCTCTCTCTCTCTCTCTGTGTATAAAAATAAATAAATACGGAAGGGAACTTGGCACACAAGTCCCACTGGAAGTAAATTCTTTAAGCCTCTAAATTCTTTAGGTGCTTTTAAAATCACCCCCAAATAATCTTTATGGGAAGTGGTCCCACTGAACTCTGTTGGGTTACTCATGTAAGGATTTGCATGTTTACAATCTTTACTTGCTCATAATGCATCTGATTCTGTAAAGTACCTGAGTCTTGAGACTTGTGCGCCTAAGCGAGTTAGGTACCTTAGAAAACCTCACCCTCCAAAGATACAGTGGATTTGATCCTGGCTTTACTTATATCAATGTAAATAAGGTGTTACTACTGAAAATCAATAGATTTATACCAATCATCGAAATGTAGGACTGGAAGGGACCCTCAGAATGTCATCTAGTCTAGTCCCGTGCACTCATGGCAGGACTAAGTTTTATCTAGGCCATCCCTGACAGGTGCTTGTCTAATCTGTCTTAAAAACTGCCGAAGATGCAGGTTCCACAGCATCCCTAGGTAATTTGTTCTAGTATTTAACTACTCTTACAGTTGGGAAGTTTTTCCTAATGTCTCACCTAAATCTCCCTTGCTGCAATTTAAGCCCAGTACTTCTTGTCCTGTCCTCAGTCGATAAGGAAAACAATTGATCACTTTCCTCTAAAGAACCAACTTTTACATACTTGTAGACTGGTACCATGTCCCCTTCAGCCTTCTCCAGACTAAACACATTTTTTTTTCATCTTTCCTAATAGGTCCTGTTTTCTAGACCTTGAATCATTTTTGTTGTGCTCCTCTGGACTTTCTCTAAATTGTCCACATCTTTCTCGAAATGTGGTGCTCAGAACTGGACACACTACTCCAGTCGAGTGATGAGTAGAATGGAAGAATTACCTCTTGTGACTTGTTGACAACAATCTTGCTAATACATACCAGAATGATGTCCCCCCCCCCTTTTTTTTTTTTGCATAAGAACGGCCATACTGGGTCAAACCAATAGTCCATCTGCCCCAGGATCCTGTCTTCCGACAGAGGCCAATGCTAGATGCTGCAGAGGGAATGAACAGAACAGGCAATCATCGAGTGACCCATCCCGTCATCCACTCCCAGCTTCTGGCAAGCATAGGATAGGGACACTCAGAGCACAGGGTTGCATCTCTGAACATCTTGACTAATAGCCACTGATGGACCAATCCTCAATGACACTATTATACTGTTGACTCATATGTAGTTTGTGATCCACTAGAGCCACCAGATCCCTTTCTGCATTTCTTCCTAGGCAGTCATTTTTCATTTTATATTTGTTCAACTGGTTATTCCTTCTTAAGTGTAGTACTTTGCATTTATCCTTATTGAGTTTCATCCTATTTATTTCCAGTTTGTCAAGATCATTTTGAATTCTAAACCTGTCTTCCAAAGTGCTTGCAACCCTTCCCAGCTTGGTATCACCTACAAACTCTGTAAGTTGTATCCTCTGTGCCAGTGGTTCTCAAACTTTAGCAATCCAAGGACCCACATTTTAGTTTAAAATTTTTTTGTGGATTTCCAAGCCCCCTAGCTCAGCCCCAGGCCCCGCTCCATCTCTATCCCAACTATTCCCACCCCACTCCACACGTGCCCCTGCTTCCTCTTACCCGCCCCCTCCTCCTCCCTCCCAGAACCTCCTGCACACCACTGAACAGCTGTTCCACAGCATGCAGGAGGCACTGGGAGGGAGGGGGAGGTGTTGATCAGCGGGGCCAGTGGCCCTGGACATGATTCCACCCGCTCTCCCGAGTATGCCCCGTCCCCACACCATCCCCTCCCTCCCAGCGCCTCCTGCACGCTGCTGAACAGCTGTTCCCCAGCATGCAGGAGGTGCTGGGAGGGAGGGGGTGGAGTTGAGGGAGGGAGGGGGAGAAGTTGATCAGTGAGGCCTGCGGACCCCCTGGAGTACACTCACAGACCCCCAGGGGTCTTGGACCCCAGTTTGAGAAACATTGTTCTATCCAAATGATTATCCAAATCATTTATGAAGATATTAAATAGAATCTGATCCAGGACAGATGCCTGTGGGACCTCACTCAATATGCCCTTCAAGCTTGACGGTGAATCACTGATAAATACTCTGAGTACTCTTCCCACCAGTTGTGCACCCACTTTATAGTAGGTTCATCTAGGCTGTATTTCCCAAGTTTGCTTATGAGAAGGTCATGTAAGTTGGTATCAGAACCCTTACTAAAGTTGAGATATGTAACATCTACTGCTACACCAATGTGAAGCTGGGGTAAATGAGATTAGAATCAGAACCTTGGTATACAAAATTGTTACATTTCCAGTTAAGCGTTTGAAACATAGATTAATTGTATAAATCCTTATGACTGCCAAAAGGAAAAATATATAATTTACTCCAGTTGTAGAGTATAATACGTTCCATTTGCTCATTCACAAAGGGCTTCAGTTTGGATCAGGAAATAAATTAGACAATTGTCTTTCTAGAGTACGCAGACTGGATTGTGATCAGTTATTTCTGTTCTCTGTAAAGTTGGGAAAAAGTTCATCTCCAGTCTCAACAATATCTCCAAATACAAAGGGAATTTAACAAGGCCAAAAGAGATGAATTTTCAGTTTGCTCTCAAGAGAATAGGACAAAAAAGTGATGAGGAAAGGAGGAAGTCAAAACATAATTCCACTATATATATACACATTGTAAGTGTTAACTGAGTGTGGAAATCCCTAGCTATTTTCAATCTAAATTAAAACCACAAGACAATTACAAAATACAATCTAGTATAATTTTTTTATGTAAATCTTGAATTTATTACTTTTCAATCATTTGAAATATTCTATTTATATTTCTGTAAGAGAATTCTTGTATGTTCATTTCTTTAAAAGTCAGTTTCAGAATTATATGACAGATTAAGCAGACTTTATGCTAGGCTAAACTCTTTACAGAAAAAAAACTGAGGTTTTGATTTTAAAAATTCCTAATAATAAATACCATCTAGTGGCAAAAGAAATTTAAAAACCACATGACTACAGGTAGGCTTCTACGCCCATCTTCAAGCATCTAATTAAAAGGCATGATTTTTTAAATATGCTGAACACTCAGCAGTTCCCAAAGATGTCAATGGGAACTTCAGGGTGCTAAGCACTTTTAAAATGCATGCCAGGCATGTAGATAGCAGTTATTTTCATTTATTAATCCTTGCAACAGCTCTCTCAGATAGTTATTTCCCCATAACTAAAATGGATAAGGTAACAGACACAGAGAGGTTAAGTAATGTGCTAAAGGCTAACACAGCAAGTTACTGGCAGAGCTGTGAATCAGACTCTCCTCAGTTAATTAGACCACACAGCCTCCTAAATAAAATAATGAAGTAGCCTTCAAGATTAATCACCTTTTATGCCACCATTACTTATGCCATTTCCACCTAATTGCTAACCAGGCCAATTCAATTAGGTGGAAGTGGCAACTGTTGAGAATAGGCCACTTCCACCTTAATTGAATTGGCCTCGTTAGCACTGACCCCCCAACTTGGTAAGGCAACTCCCATCTTTTCATGTGCTGTAATATATACACTGCTTACTGTATTTTTCACTCCATGCATCTGATGAAGTGGGTTTTAGCCCATGAAAGCTTATGCCCAAATAAATTTGTTAGTCTCTAAGGTGCCACAAGGACTCCTCATTGTATTTGCTTAGGATAATTACCTTTAACTTCAGATTGCACTTATACAATAGCTACTAATTTCTGAGGGCCAAAATCTGCACTATGATGTACCATTGCCCAATATCATAAGTACATTATAAATACAAAAATAAAGCTTTTAAAATATTTTATTAATGCAATCTATGCAACATGCTCCCCTCGAGTAAAAAACTAGAAATCCTGTGATAATATCTTTTCAGGAAAGCCAGCATACTGTCATATCAATGCTGTGCTCTTTTCCCTGCTTTCAAACAGAATACTTAAATGTTTAAAAATGTTATAACCCACAATAATCTGTTCCAGGCACCAATGAAAAGGAAGAAAAAAATTACAGAAGTCAAGATGTCGCCTGGAAGCACTTTATGGCAAACATTATAAAGATAACACAGAGCAGAAAAGCCCTAGTTCAATCCATTATAAATACCCCATTCTTCTTAAAATCACAAAAATGTATTTATACTTAAGAACTCTTACATGCTTTTTCCTTAAAAGACTTCATTTAAGTACAATTTGGCAGGATTTTTGGAACAAGAAAAGAAGAATTTTATAAAATATTGGTGTTTTAAAGTCACCCTAGTTTTGATCTATTTGGTATGAAAACAAAAGCAGGGAGTTTGGAAGATGACCACATCCGTGTTCATTAATTATAATTTGGTTCCTGACTTTGTCCCAGAAAGTGCTCCAGCAGCTCTATTCAGCTTTAACACTGTATCATCATGAAGACAATTAAATCCTGTTGAAAAAAAGTAGGATTATTTTCTACAATTTACTAATGCACGTATATCGTAATGTTTAAGAGAGGGAAACAAACAGTAATCTTATTAAGTGTAAAAACCTAGGTCTAAGGGAACATTAAGGTTGCAAAAATCGAACACCTGAAAACTAGACAATTCCCAAAGTTAACGTTCATCTGGTAACATTAATAGAAGCACATTGCAGAGTTGATTGAAATTGGAATTTACCTTCCATGGGAAATTCTGACATTTAAAAATTTCCTTTTGTCACAAACCAGAACAAAAAGCCAAAATTCCAGAAAGTCTCCAACACTTTTCTTTTATTTTCTTTCCGAATATCAAAGTGACGTTATCAAAGCTTGATTCTGACTTAATTGCTTCATTTTTTTAATATAATAATCAAAATGATAAAGTTGAAATAAAGTGCTTCAACCTTACTGAAACAAAATATTCTGATCATTATCAGCTTTGTATATTTCATGGTATACAATAATATCAAAATAATATGCTAGTTTCCATTTAAAAATGGAAGGAAGAGTAGAAAATCTATATATGCACAACATAGCTAAGAATCTTTAATTTTTGTAATTTCCTAGTATCTCCATGCTTTATACTGTAGCCATACCAATATAATAGCAGTAGTTCTTTGTATTTAATTTCCTGTTTTATTCTACAGGATAAAACCAAAAAGTGACAAAGAAGATAAGTGTCATTGCTCACACAGAGCCCAGCTGGAGTCAACAGGGAGCTAGGCAAGTGCAACAATTTACCCATGTGCTGTCAATTGCAGAACTGAGGCCCACAGTACCTCCCACCACCAATCACATGCGGAGTATTCTGATCCTCCTGTAACCAGCTATCGCCATACTTTCTACAACAACAAAATGCTCAGGAGAGCTTTGCAAAGAATTCAGACCAAAAATTCATAACAATTTCAACTCAAAGAAATAAAAACAGACTTCCCTGAACCAAACTGACATGCATTTTAGTAAGTGGATTTAGTAGAACGTCAACATTTAAACTGCATTTAATGAATATTTGAATTCGGACTTGTGATTTCAGTTTACAAATTTTCAGTTGTACAAGCTTGGCTGAATGAAATCAATGCATCAAATGTTTGCTTTTAGGGTGTTTATTTTTTCACAGAGAGTTCACTTTGCATTGCTGTCTGAATCTTATTTAGCAGTGCAACAAATTCATGTATATATTACAACATTTTGGGGAACATATGAGCTCTGTTTTCATAGTTATGGTATATCTACAATATGTGATGCGAAACAATATCTCTGGAAAGTCTTAATTCCTCTAGCTATTCTAGCACCGAGTATAAAAAAATAATGTTCTGAGGGCTCAAAAATTAAAAAATATATATACCTAAGCAAACATATATACAAGAAGTTTTATTCCCAGCTGTGAAGTGCATTATGAAGCACATGGCTGAGGGTCAAGTATCTGCTGCAGTTAAGTATTTTCTCTCAACAATTCCACACACTGTAGAGTTTCTTTTATATGTAGGAGTAAATAAACCATTCCCAGAAGTTTTAATTTAATCTTTATTACTTTTATTATTAAAATCAATATTTCTGTGGTCACAGTAGAAAGATGATGTACGTGCAATTTGTCAAGAATTTGCCTACATGTGCTGCAGCCAGACCAACATCAACACATGCCCAGTAGGAAGTAGTCTTGCAGGTTATTGCACTGTTGAGCTAAGACTCACATAAACTCTGCTAGTCTCCTTCACTCCATATCTAATCCTTGGTCCTGTCCTGACACACAGGCCAGCCCACCAATGACCACTCGGTCCAAAGGCCTAAATATAGGTATGCACAGTATCCCCACAATACTCCACACTGCCAATCTCATATTGAGTATTCTGGTCCTCCTGTATCCAACTATCAGCCTCTAACAGTCAGCTCTTTTATAATTCAGGGGAGCAATAACTGACATCCTCCGAAGCACACTAGGTTTGAGAGGATGCTGAGTGGTGTTTAACTGCCTCCTTGGCAAGGACTAACTTGCCAGACCATGCAGAGGTTGTGATGATATAATCTCAGAAAGGATAAAAGACTAGAATTCATGAGCAGAACACAATTACAAAAACAACAAACATGACTGAGCATACACAGAACGCAATCACAGAACCCAGAGCACCATACATGGAGAAGCTGACAACCAAGCAGCATGGGCAAGAGGCAGGACCATAGCCCCAAACCGGACCTTATGGAAATCAGGAAGCCTTCCTATCTGCTCAACATAGTAGACTTCCAATCAAGGGGCATTAACCAGTGACGTCACCACCATGGCCAAGCTCATCAGACAGATTTCCCCATCAAAACCTGAAAAGAAAGCCATTGGTCTGCATGTCAGTCCTCCTGGTGAGGACTAATCAAGGCAGTACAGCCAATGAATGCAGTACCAAATCACCCACTGTCTCAAGTCAGGGAGGTAGGGGAGAGGGGCAAAAAGGAGTTCTCTCCCTCTCTCCGTCCTCCCATTGGCCCAGACAAGCAATGCCTGGCTTCATGGGCTGAGCTGAATTACCCCAGGAAAAGTGATGTTTTCCATTCACTGAAGCAATCCTAAGGTAAATATGCAAAAAACAGAAGTGATCAGAGTTACTTGTTACAGAAAGTAATTGTTGTTTCCATTCATGCTATAGCCATTGGAACTTCATATACTTTCTCTTTCCACCTCTGCATCAGAAGCCACAGGTGCTCTGCTGTGGAGGCTATACAGAGGCACTCTTAATTTCTCCTGTTACCACGGAGCTTGTCAGATAACAGCTTCAGGAAGTAGTGTAGTAGTGAGTTTAGTTTATTTAAAAAAAAAAAAAAAGGCTCCATTTCTCTGTCCAGTCACAGCCATTACTTCTTAGAACTCCAGCCTGGCATCAACGATACACAGGCAATGGTTTCATGACTGGGTGATTTGTGCAGTTTACTTAAGCTCTGCTTCCTTGAAAATGTGTGGCATCATACCAGAGTTTATTTAGACCTAATTCTCTTGGTCATAACATGTAAGTTTATTGTTTATGATTTACTTGGATAGCCTTCTTGGGTAAAGGTAAAAGCAAGTGGGTGACAATTTACAGCATATTCCAAGGCAGGTAATAAGACACATGTGGTTGGACAGTTGCAAATACAAAATCCCCTAGTTTAGTAGTTCATGGACACCAATGGTTTCTGGAGCATGTTGCTGGTAGTGCATTGAGAGATGGATGGTAACATGGTGCTGGCTCTCCTTGTTTCCAGCTGATACATCATATGTAATGTATTTTAGCTTTACTTAATATTTTCCTGTTATTACTAAATGTAGGCAATTACTGTGCTTGCTACAAGGAGGTTATTCAGTTGCCAACGGCAGGGGAAGCGGTCCTTATAGCTGTGAATGGGAAAAGAGACAAGACAACCTCCTTACTATGATGTAATTCATATCTAAAAAAGTTTGAGAACCCTTGTTTTAGCACTTTTATTTATTCCCCCTTCAATGTAATTATGTTCTTTGGTTTTTCATTGAAAGATCTGCTGACATGTTGACTATCATTACAGAACACACAGGAAAATGTGATAAAATAAATGAGAATAAGAATTAAATTTCTTGACCTATTGCCATAGGTGGGGAAAAGCTCCAAGTCATATTCTTTCCTAGCTAGGTCTCTCTCAGTAGCTGGACACAAAGGAGAGATGCATATTCACTGAGATCAAATATGTGTGGGTGATATTGGCTCAGTTCTTTTCTAGGTTTATAAAATATTAGTCCAGCGATTCTCAAACTTTTGTACTGGTGACCCCTTTCACATTGCAAGCCTCTGAGTGCCACCTCCCCTTATAAATTAAAAACACTTTTTTTTGTATATTTAACACCATTATAAATGCTGGAGGCAAAGCGGAGTTTAGGGTGGAGGCTGACAGTTTCCGCCCCCCCCCCAATTGTAATAACCTCACGACCCCCTGAGGGGTCCTGACCCCCAAGTTGAGAACTCCAGTATTAGTAGATCACAGATTTACAAGTGAAACTCAAGATCACTCATGATAAAACGAACAGAAGGACACAGCTGATGCCTGCACAGCTGGAACATCAATCCAAGAAAAGGAACTAGAATCATAGTCATTCAGTAAGAGGAAAGCTGTATTTCTTAAATGATTGAATGTTATATGACAATTTTATAACAGCAGCATCTAGAAAATTGTCACAACTCACAATATGCTTGCTACTCGAGCAATTCTTTTAGGCTCCAATTCAATAGTTTCTAAGATCCAAATTCTCTTAACATGCACATAGAGTTTGTCCAGAACTTGGATAATGGAATGGAGAGTATGCTTATAAAATCTGTGGATGACACCACACTGGGAGGTTGCAAGCACTTTGGAGGACAGAATTAGACTTCAAAATGACCTTGGTCTGAAATCAGGAAGGTGAAATTCACGCAAGCCAAATGCAAAGTGCTACACTTATGAAGGAAAAATCAAATTCCCAACTACAAAATGGGGAATAACCAGCTAAGTAATAGTACTGCTGAAAAGGATCTGAGCACTATAGTGGATCACAAACTGAATGAGAGTCAACAACGTGATGCATTTGCAAAAAAAGCTAATATTGTTCTGGGGTATATTAACAGTCGTGTCATATAAAAGAGTCAGGAGGTAACTGTCCCGCTCTACTCAGCAGTGGTGAGGCCTCAGCTGGAGTACTGTGACCACTTCTGGGCACGACACTTGAGAAAAGATGTGGACAAATTAAAGAGAGTCCAAAGGAGAGCAACAAAAATGACAGTTTAGAAAACCTGACCTAGGAGGAAAGATTTAAAAAACTGGGCAAGTTAAGTCTTGAGAAAAGACAACTATGGGGGGAAACGAATAATATTTTTCAGATATGTTAAGGGCTGCTATAAATTGTTCTCCATGTCCACTGAAGATAGAAGAAGGTGGCATGGGCTTACTCTGCAGCAAAGGAGATTTAAGTTAGATATTAGGGAAAAAATTCCAACTATTATGGTAGTTAAGCTCTGGAATAAGCTTCCAAGGGTGGTTGTGGAACTCCCTTCGTTGGAGGCTTTTAGGAACAGATTGGACAAACATCTGGTAGGTTTATTTGGCCCTGCCTCATTGATTCTATATCCACTTACTGCATATTCTCCTACCTTCATGTTGCCTAAAAGGAATCTGAGGAGGTACATCAAGTTAACTGAAGGCAAGTCGCAGAAATGGAGTGAGAGCCTATAGAAACATTTGCAATACAAAAACAGGTTTATTGTTCCGTTGCCAAACTATTTGAGATTATATTACCAAATTCTGCACTTACGTACACCCATGAAACTACACTGAATTAAACATGATTGCAAAGATGTAACTAAATAAAGAATTCTGCCCATGAAGCTCACATGTACGCTCTACATTTTACACATTAAAAACATAGAGTAAAGGAATATTAAGGCTCCAATCAAGTACTCAAAAGATAGGAAATGGCAGAATTAAGGCTGCCTATGCAAACTTAGTTCAGCCTCCTGCATTTTGATGCATTCTTTATTTCCATGATCACATACTATTTTTTCCACAGGATCCCTGCCTCATTCAGGGCACAGAATGGACTGTGCTCACTTAATGAGCAGTTATTCAAAATTATCTTTTCTTCTGTTGCTCAGTGTGTGGACCCAGGACTTATCTGGTGGAAACTAACCAAACCATGCTCTGAAGAAAGAATTATTACTTTCTTCATAGGTGTTTCTATAGCACTTATTACCAATTTCCCTCATTTTACAGATTGGGAACTAAGGCCAGAGATTAAATTCAAAATCTCCAGTAATTCCGGGCGCCCAATTTGACACACCTGGGACCTGATTCTTTCAGAGTAGTTAGCATTATATAGCATTTTACATATTCAAAGCACAGTTTCCATCCCATGGTCTCAAATCAGGCACCCCAGGAAAAAAAAGGAACACACAACTAGTGACACTTCTGAAAATGACTTGTCCAGCATCACACAAGACCTGTGGCGCAGAGGCAGGGACAGAATCTAGTTCTGCAGGGCAGCATTCAACTGCCTTAACCATGAGATCATGCTTTCTCTTCCTACAATTCCCTGTCTCATCCACTACTCACCTTCTAACTTCTACAACAAATGAGGCAAGTGTCCACAGCCTTCTTCACTACACAGCCCTGATTCATTGCCAGAACAGGTCCATCCTGGGCAATGAATGAGGCAGGGGTTCCATGGAAAGATAGTTTGTAACCCTGTAATTAAAGACTGTATCATAACGCATATGCATGAAGGGGACAAATTAAGGTTGCACACTTCTGGTTGCTTGACTTTGCACCTTAATATTCTTTTAAAGTAGTTTGTGTGTGAGTGCAGGTTTTTTAAAAAGCAAACTGAAAAAAACAAATTGCATCATGTGACATCATAATGGGCAATCAGCAGGGTTGGAACCTCTGGGTCCACCTGAAACAACAAGTAACTGATAGCAATATGAGGTGGTCATCCTCTATACGGACCACACAGAGGAATGGGGGCACTTTGCCAGAGGGTTTCAGAGATATCAGCTGAAATCAGAGGAATGGTGAGGCTCAGGAATCTTGGGTTTCATTCCAGGCTCTGGAGGGGTGTGCGCACGAGCTGGCCCATTCACCTCAAACTTGTACTTTTCTGCCCTATCTCCTCCACACTGCCCCTGCCCCATCTCCTTGAGCTAGTCCTATTCTCCTCACTTAATCAACTCTCAGTCTCCACTCCTCAGGCTTCTCATCACAGTCCATCTCCTTGTCCAAGTTCTAACATCCTCTACAGACTCCGATCCCAATCCCTGCTCCCAGGCTCTTTGTCTAGCCAGTCCCAGCCCCACACAACATATTTTTCCCCAGCCTCATTCTTGGAAACAGCTGAACCTTTCTGGCTGAAATTTTCCTAAAAAATTCAGTCTGAGAGACATCCAAACATGGCAAATTTCAGCCAAAACACGTATGTTTGACAAAGTTATAAGCAACTGGAAACTGAATTTGATAATGGGAAGTGTTAGGAAACCTTAGTAGGCAAGGGTGCTACCAGCCCTGCTTATAAATCCCTTTGTAGTCCAGGCCCTATGCAGTAGTTAGAGAGAGCTGGAATGGTCCTGCTTTGAGCAGGGGGTTGGACTAGATGATCTCCTGAGGTCCCTTCCAACCCTGATATTCTATGATTCTATGAAAACCTGTATCTGTTCTCAGACCCTACAGTCAGTTTAGACAGTGCATAAAGCAAGAATCTTTCAGGTAAGAAAAGTTAACTGTTGGCTACTTTTAGGGCATATCCTAAGTCTCATTTATTTCCCAGCCTATCCTTTAACTTTGGGGGAGGGGAGGGTCTCTTTTCCCTTCATATGTGCCTCTTCCTATCCATTCATCCATGGTTCAGAGTTAAGTAAGGAATTAATCTTTTTGGTAATGGGGTGATTTGTACCTTATGGAAAAATCTAGCAGGAGAAC